>NW_022728604.1:193434-202945 GCF_011630105.1 Anneissia japonica | reverse complement strand
GTATTAAAATTTATATTTCCATCACAATAGATAATGGATGCTAATTGGCGAGTCGAATGACCGAGCGGTTAAGGCAGGAGCCTGTAACCTACTGTACAGCCATAATATCGGTGCTGGTTTGAACGGCACGCCCGCCTATGGCTCTGGAGGTGGAGCAAGTCCTCTCGGATAAGGACTATAAACCGTAGGCCGAGTGTACACAACGGCTCATGTGCACTATAATGAACCCAGTATATTTTTCGAGACGAGGTAGGGGGTTACCCCGGTGTAATGGTTCATCTCAAGCCCCTGCCCTCATCCAGATGCTGAACATCGTTGATGAGTATCTACATAGATTTAGATGATATATTTATTTGTAATTATTTAATAATGACATCTTCAATTTGATTAACTACCATGTGGTGCCTTACTGTGCAGTTACTGAACATACTCTACATTTTACAATTATTCTCCACAATATTATTTAATCAATAAGAATAAAAATAATTACAGCAATGATCATAAATAAAAAATATGCATTAAATAATATTAGTGCAGTATCCTTCTAACAATTTTCAAGGCCAGCATGTCCAAACATCTTGGCATCCACACATCCAACAACAGACTTGATATCCATAATACAGACCCATGTACTATTATTTTCTCCAAGGTCACAAATTAATGTGAACAGTGACTCGAACCAAAAGCTTGGTTGGAAGCACCACCACTATGCCACATGCTATTCATGGTGTGTAATTTACTGTAAAATTAGTCAAAAGTCACTTTTTGAAATGAATAATATTAATATCCATAAGATTTATGATATTTCACATCCAATTGTTTTAAAAAATATGTTCCTTCTCAGCATCTCTGCTATAATCATAATTATGCAATTTAATCTGAAATCCAAGATCAATAGTCCATTGATAATATACATTAATTAGAGCTTTACTTACAATTACATTGCCTTGTCCTTCAGATCAGACAATTACCTGAACAATACATTAGCAAGATATTTTCAGTCCTAAATGTTTTATGAATGGCTATTATTTTTACACAGTAATAGTAAAATGTAGTAAATCCTGAAATCATGGTTACTTTAAAAATTAACTTAAAATGACCATAATTCATTAATAAACTATACTTTTCAGTAATAATTGGTCAATACAGGTCCATGCCAATTAAATTGTAAACTAAATAAAAATGCAAAACAACTTGCACTCCTTAAAATCGTGCAAAATATTAGCAAATATATCAACCACTACAATCTTGCTGGCAGTGTTCGCTTATCATCTAAAAAGCTGTTCTCAATACCACATATAGTACAATAAAACGAGTCAGTGACAGAGCATTTTCAATGTCTGGTCTCGCTATTAAGGAATACACCTCCTCCAGCAGTCAGGGAAGCCTCTTCCACACCATTTTTAAAGAAAATGTTCTTTCAAAACATTACCAAATTTGTACAAAAATTTGTTCCACTTGCGAAGCTATGTAATAATCCTGATTAAACCAGAGGCGTAACGATGGAGTTGGGGGGCAATGCGGAAAGCCGCACGAGAGCACATAGACGTTACGTCACTGGTATAAGCGATGCTTTAATTTTTGGTTTGAATTATCTGTTTACAATTCTTCCCTAAACCTGAATAAATGGGATGGTGTCTGGTGGAGTTTTACCAGCATTGATAAGGTACTGTTGTAGTTCAAGCTGTAGATTTAATAGTCCTTGAGATGACATGAAATTGTACCCAGTTGGGCCGTTAATTGGGGAAAAAAACCGACAACTCCCTCAGACATGGCTTATTGGATCCTGAGGGGAGGAAGTTATGAAGCTAAACAAAAGGTGGGTGAGCTATTGAGTGTGAATGGCCAACCCAGGGACCAACCAAGTAACAATAGTACCTGAAAGTTTTATGATGAACTGGTAAGATCAAAGCGAAAACCAGAATTACCATTCACCAGTTTTTCTTTTCACTCAAGCCACTCAACCCTGTGTAGTCTGGAAATAGCAAGGTGGAAATGCTACAGATAGATATTTGATAATTACTGTAGTTAGACTTCACATAATAGAATACAGTAATGCATAATAAACTCCATTCTATTTAGGCTTACTTTGATTGCCTTGTCCTTCAAATAACTGGATTATATAATGGCAGATATATCCTAGTCCTACATGGTTGAAGGATGGTTGGTTGTAAACATTACAATAAGTAAAATGTAATAATTAGTTGGTAAAATAATATATATGTTAATAATACTAATCACAATAATTATTCACCAATAGCAAATAAAATTTAGACAACGATTATGTAATAATAACAATAATTCATAAGAATTCTACTTTTATTGTTTGTGTCAGGAAAATATGAATGATGTTTTGCCTTACCTGTTGTGTTATTGTACTGAATACTTTGTACGTTACCAAGTGATTTTTGTGGGAATGAAACTCACAACTTCGAGATAACTAGCCTGGTGTCATATAGTATTCACTAGGCCACCAAGCTTGAGCTTAGAGGCTAGTGTTGAATCTGATCCCCAAAAGTAGAATTTACATTTCTTACTAGGCCTATCTTGTTTATATTCTTTATTGTTTATTTATGTTTTATTCAGTGGTTATCGTCCTATGGACCGTTTGAGCTTCACCCTTTGTATATTATTGCTAAGGTCCTAAAAGTCGTAACTTTAAGTAAACTTCTGTGTTTGTGTACAAACATAGATTTAGCCCACGGGTTCTACCTGTAATTGGTTAATTGTTAAATTTGGTGGACACTTGAAAAGGTCTTTTCAGCCCTGGTGCAGCCTATATTGATAGGAATTTTTAAATGAATTCAAACAAAAATAATAATAACAATAATAATAATAACAATAATAATAATAATAATAATAATAATAATAATAAATGGTGTTTTAAGTTAATATCATAATCATGTTTAATGAATGCATGTTAATGTCAAAATCTGATATATTTAATATTCTAGAACCTACCTCATATGCATTTGCAATATTGACTGTCTCTCCGGTCTTCGCTACATATCCCACAATGCCTTTACCCCACCGTACCTTCACTACCTCTTTACCAACAGACTCCTCGACAGTTGAATCAATCGTAACATCAAAGAGTTTGCTCACGAGGAAGCAATTCTCGGTTCCCTTCCCCTGAACCAAGAAAAGTGATCCACGATCTGCTCGAGTCAAGATCAACACATTTTGTAAAATTTTGTGACAGAGACTGTTCTGGTCAAGATCATTGGCAATATCTTTTACAAGCTCCATAAGAATTCTCCGGTCCTCAAGTTGTTTCAGTTCGTTGATGGACTTCCTTGATCGCACCGGAGGCGACAATTTCCCTTGGCGCTGCAGAGATGGGCCGAGAAAGCTTGGTGAACCGTCAACCGTCTGAACCATACGACCAAGCGAACCACCAGCTTCACGAAGTTCAAAATCTGAGGCGGATACTTTCCTTACAGGCGTGTTGCTGCCAGATGAGCTGTTTGGTGAATGGTTAACGTCACCAGCCGCCGGTTTGACACCCTGCGAAACAGCGGTAGCGATGTACCAACCATCGATCATACTTCGTGTTGCTTTCCGTGCAAAATAGTCGTGTGTGAACTCAGGATGCTGGTCAAGCCATATTTCAATCTCTTCAAAACGTGCTTGCGGCGCTTCAGCCATTCTTGATGGGGTAGACGCTGACGGGCTGGTATGCTCTGATGCGGCCATTTTGGGCCTCTTCTGTCTGTGATGGTCACTTGTTGATTTTCCCTCTACCACCATCAACAAATGATGTTGGCCAATAAGCTCCAAATATTTCACTGCAAGATGGCCAGACAATCATCCACCAACAAATCTAGCCAATGCTCTGTAATACATGAAAAAAAAAGAAAAGAATACCAGCTGTTAAGATAATTAATACAAAAATATAATTACTATTCTGAAGGTTATGAATTAATTTTCGCTGGCATACAGTACTACTAATGGCGAATCTTCTCAAAATTGTATTTCACACAGTATGAGATGCAAGGAATATCTTACTGTACCTCACCAAGTATTCCTAAAGAATCGTACAGTATCTTTTTAACTATGTTTTTCATTGCTGATTCTTCATTCACTACTAGGCTATCAGTTTTAGGTGACCGGGCACTGCGTGGACCAGGCTTCACCCTTTAAAAGGTTTTAATCCACCCTTTACGGATGGTTAGTGGGGATGGGGTGGGGCAGTGTTGATTATAGACTGTTCAAACTATCTATCATTCACAAAGAGCCCAATCACACTTAATAGTTAAGGGGCCACTTTTTTTCAAGTGTGAACAATCCATAAATTTTAAGCCGGCCCAGAGCCGACTTTAAAGTTGCCTCTGGTCCTGCAATGAGGAACCTGGGCCAGTTCATCTTTATATCTGAATGAAAACTAAACCTTGGTCGCCAAGGTTGCTTGGATAGCAATCTACTTTGACATCTTATACCATAACATTTCATGCAAAAACCTAGTGCAAAGGAGAAGTGTGAACATTCACAGTGCAACCCTGAGCCAACTTAAAATACTAACCATGAACACATTGGGCATGATACTTGTAACTGGGGGTGGGGGCATATTGTGTATGACTAAGGTTTTAGTTGATGATAATGATATAATCATGGACTTTTCGTGGGCTATCCATGGTGTTTACACCGAATAAGTTCATACATCAATATATAAAATAAAGTGTAACAAATTTCTACATTGATATTAGAGTTTTAACAAGTTTTATTGTTATATGGATATTATTTGCACATGCCAGCATTTTTTCATCGATGTGACGAGTCAAGTGGCCGAGTGTTAAGGCTGGGGCACTGCTAACTCAGCCTTAACATTGGCGCTGGGTCCAGCCGCTCCTCGCCCAGGGTTCTGTTGGTAGAACAAAGTCTTCTCGAATAATACTACTGGTAGACTACTAGGTTTTAGGCTTATTTATATGCCTATCTTTCCAACTGTGTTGTGTAGACAAAAGGATCAGTTAATTCTAATTAACAAAACAAGGCAGCGTCTTTGTTTGATAACAGGTTGAACTGACGAGTACATTAATCAAGTTAAGATAAAATAGATGCATTTGACAAGTTTCTTAGCTAGGCCAATACATTGTTGCCAAATGCACCGGCCGAATACCTCGGACAGAGGGCAAACAACTTTCAAGGCGGCGGACGAGATGACCACACAAAAGATAGGCCTAGTGTGTACAGGAGTCGGTGTGTCCACTGGCAGCATCTAAAATCATTTATATCAAATTAATATCACTGTCGTCAGGGAGTCTTTAATTAATATGTATGAAATAACAACCTACCATCACAGTCTTGAATATGCACTAAATGAATATCTCGTACGCTACATATCCAATCTTACGAGACGTGCACAGCACCAGTGTAGCGCGACACACTACACTACCAATCGCCTGTCTCTTCACCTATCCCTGCAATAATTGTCAATGTGCGATGATGATAAAACTCATACAAAATGTAAACATTCCGCGGCAGCGTGAAAAGCAGGTGTGATAAAATAGAGGGCGCTAAACAACTTTTTAATACTGTCAGGATCGGTTCCGTAATATAACATTCATTTGCTATAATAAACGCATATTATCGTAAAACCTCGAATTGAAGCCCTGGCCTTCTGTTGTTTTTTGTTTTTTTTTTGGTTTTTTTTTGCGAACTTTAGATGGGCTTCTTTTCAAGATGGGCTTCTGTTCGAGGCTACTTTTGCAAAGTAAAGAGGGGGGCTTCAGAGATTCGAGATTAAGCCTCATGTCTATTCGAGGTTTTGGGGTATTTGTGTAATGTAATTTAAATAATGTACAACAAACTTAACAAAACACTCAGCATATGTTATCATTAACAATCTAAATAGGCCTTTGCCTATACACAAAACTCATTCACTGTAGACCCTACTTGCAAAAAAGGAATAGGCCTAGGCCTATATGATGAGTAAAGGGTCGGGTGGTAAAGTATGGAACGGATTATCTTTTTGCTGATTCCTACTAACCAATCGAAAAACGATCATAAATTATTAATGTCCCAAGATTGCCGCTAACCGCATACTCTTGACGGGCCTCGGGTCTATCAGAAATACGGTAGCCCGGAATGGATGATAGAAATTAATACCAACTTTGGTTCGGTGAAAATTCGGTCCTGATTTATGGCAACTGTGCTTGACTCTCTTCTGTATGCTCGTACAGCACCGGTATTAGTTATCTATACAATACGTACAGAGATCACTAGATGTTATAATTGTATCAAGCATAGATCTTCACGAAAGGTTCTTTTTCAAACATTCACGACTTTAGTCTGTAATTTTGTGCCAATACAACAAATTGGCAAATGATAAAAACAGTGCTCAAATAGAAATCAAATGTTGTTTCTTATATCAAAACAGCTCTTAAAAGTTAACTCATCGTTTGTCTGGAAAAAAAAGAAAAAGATGCTTTCGGCCGGATTCGAACATACAAATCTTATTGCTCAAAAGGCATTCTTTGTTCCTCCTAATTGGAGCACACTTTCTATCATTAACCAATTTGTTTACTAGGGGCGTAGATACCTTTTTCAGAACTTGGGGGGGGGGGACTTAATAAAAATTGGCTGGTATCATGCACAGTTGCTATCTCTATCACCCACATTTTCCAGGAACGTGATACAGGATTTAAAGCTATAGAGTGGTGGACACCCAGCAGCGATTTCTGGTATAAGGGACCTCTAGATGCCCGGAAGTAGCTGCTGGCAACCTGCAGAACAGCCAAAAATGTTTTGAAATTGTCATAATTTGACAATTAGGCCTTTTTAAACAGAGAAACAGGTCGACAAAAACAAGTTACGTACTTAGATTGTATAGCTTAAGAGCATTTCTTGGCAATGGTCTGAAAGCGAACTATTAAGTGGAACGTTAATACTACACCTTTGGCAAAGTTAACAAATACAAATATTGCCCTTGGATCTTGTTCCACAACAATATGCTATTAGCAAACAATATAGTGCGATGTACATCAGTTGGTATTTTGTCCCAATTCACGGGCGAGACGTCAATGAAAGCAACTGAACAGTGCTTAAAGTTTGACCGTCCTATTTGGACACGTTACATTAAAGCCCTCTTTAAAAGGTATAGGCCTGGCCATCAAGTCTACAGGTACGTCCGTTTTATTAGTGTAAAAACACATTTTATCATATAATAACTCTATAACAATATATTTTCTGTCTAAAACTTGAATAATTTTTCACGTGGTCATAAGTGGAGCTAGATAATCGCTCGAATTTAATGTTATTATTCCTGGTTTATTTTAGGCTTGCTTCTATTCTAGGTCTAGTGAAATTATTAATAAACTTGAATCAGGCCTACCATAGGCCGAAGTGAATTGAGTCTACATAGTATGGCTATTTAAATAAGATCAATTAGCTTGTATCCTTCGCAAGACACTTTCGTTTTGTTTAACTCCACCACGAATCGGCCTATAAATTGGCACGATTTGGAATGAAAAATTGTTGTGGTAGTGAACTGCATGAATAATAGGGATATTCCCCGGATAGCAAAAGGGTTGGCATAGTCGTCAATATGGTGGGGCTGAGCCCGTACCCGCCATCTGTGAAATTACTTCCCTGGTTCTCTATTTCAAATTCCTGCTCTAATGATATCATATCATTTATTTCGTGGTTAAAAACATTCAGAATACAATGATTAAAAAACGAGCACATAAAAAAAATCCCCCCCCCCCGGCGCCATCGTTACGCCATTGCAGGGTATTTCTTTCTCATTTAGCATGATTTTAATATTTTCCTCTGTCAATTATGTCATGCTTGCATGAATAAAGAATGTAAAGCCAGTGATCAGTCGAAGTCATGGTATGTTACTAGACGTGGAATTGTATATTGCATGCATTGTTAAACATTACCAAGAAAACGAACAAAACGAGAAGGCCTAATAACATGTTTTTTATTTTGCTTAGCTATTACATGTACAGTACTGAAAAACATGGTGCGACTAACTCTCAAGAAGGCTAGCAGAGCTGTTATTGTTGTTGCAACAATCTTGACTGTGTACGGCATTTATCAATATGTTGTGGAACCTTCATCAGGTAAAAATAGATATGCGATATATAAATGAAAGGAATTGTTTTCTAAATTATCATACGGTTATAGCCTATTAGTATTTTTAAAATTGATTATTTTTGTTGATCATATTATAATTATTGTTTTTGTTGATATTGATATAGTTATCGTTATTCATATTATTATTGATAATATATTAATATTATTATTAATTCTACTTTTAATATCGTTATTATTGTTAATTATAGTATTTTATTAATTTTTTTTTTTTAATTATAATTCTTCTTTTTGGTATAGATCGAGAGAGAAAAGAACTTATGGTGGCAATACATCCGGAAGAAAAGCATCCAGGAGCAATGAAGTATGGTGGTCATGATGAACATAGGCCTAGACATGTGCCTAAAGTCATAGATAAACTTCAGCTTGGGCATATACCTAAACTTAAGCCTAGACCTACGCTCAAGTCTAAGCCTGGACCTACGCTCAAATCTGAGCCTATGCTTAAGCCCGAGCCTAGACTTAAGCATGTGCCTAGGGCTAAGCCTAAGCCTCAGCCACAACAACCCGTAAGTAACTACAGCATATACAATATAAAAGCCAAAATTTTAAAAGCATTACAGAGCCGATTTGACATTGGTGAGCATTTTAGATGTAAAGATAAAAATAATGAATGAATGCATAAGAAATAGAGTAGCAAAACGAATGAAAGAGCGAGCGATATAAAGACAGAAATGTCAAAAGCAGGCAAACAAGATATTGAAAAAGTACTGACAAATCATTAATTGTACATTAAAACAGTGTGAGGGTTCGGCATTCGAAGTATTTGTTAACCTTCAAAATATTTTCCTACTTCGCACATTCACATAAATAATTGTTTAATTTGGCATCATTCACAGTACAAAGACTTCAGACACCTGGTTGTGAATTTGCAACAGAGCCTAAAAATAAATACAAAAATACACAATAATGAAGACACAGGGATATGGTATGTGGTGGGAACAAGATAATGAATCTTTGGTGTGATAAACAATGTAATATAGAGTAGATGGACAAACGTGAAAATGAAATGATAACAATATCAAAAGAAGGTATATGATAAGTGCGGGGTGGGGAGGGGAATAAGAAATGGTGACGAGGGGAGACAGGACTGAGGGTGATATGATAATTTTTTTTAAGTCAATGCATGCTTGATCACTCAGGATACCCATGTCACGATTAAGAGTTAATATGCGAGCATTAAATGATGATGAGTTTGGTTTCTGAGCGTCTTCTGTGGTCGAGAGATGAAAGATTGTCAGCCAGCAGAACACATCGGATGTTGTCAATCAGGAAAGTCAAAGTGATTGACGACAGGGAACAAGCTTAAACCACGGTGTAAGGTTCGCAAACACCTCGTCACAGACAGCCTCCCACAATCCTCTTCCTCTACCAACCTTTCTCCTCTAATGTGACATATCTACAGTAATGTTGG
>NW_022728604.1:188258-192561 GCF_011630105.1 Anneissia japonica | reverse complement strand
TGGGCATATACCTAAACTTAAGCCTAGACCTACGCTCAAGTCTAAGTCTGGACCTACGCTCAAATCTGAGCCTATACTTAAGCCTGAGCCTAGACTTGTGCATGTGCCTAGGCCTAAGCCTAAGCCTCAGCCACAACAACCCGTAAGTAACTACAGCATATACAATATAAAAGCCAAAATTAAAAGCATTAGGCCTACAGAGACCATTTGACGTTGGTGAGCATTTTAGATGTAAAGATAAAAATAATGAATGAATGCATAAGAAATAGAGTAGCAAAACGAATGAAAGAGCGAGCGATATATAGATAGAAATGTCAAAAGCGGGCAAACAAGTTATTGAAAAAGTACTGACAAATCATTATTGTTCATTAAAACAGTGTGAGGGTTCGGCATTCGAAGTATTTGTTAAACTTTAAAATATTTTCCTACGACGCACATTCATATAAATAATTGTTTAATTATTTGGCATCATTCACAGTACAAAGACTTCAGACATCTGGTTGTGAATTTGCAACAGAGCCTAAAAATAAATACAAAAATAATTTCTATAATTATTTAGTGCCTTAATGGCACAAGCGATGAAACTTAAATGAGATACACAATAATGGAGACACAGGGATATGGTATGTGGTGGGAACAAGATAATGAATCTTTGAAATGATAACAATATCAATATCAAAAGAAGGTCTATGATAAGGAATATGGGGGTGGGGAGGGAACAAGAAATGGTGACGAGGGGAGACGGGACTGAGGGTGATATGATAATTTTTTTTAAGTCAATGCATGCTTGATCACTCAGGATACCCATGTCACGATTAAGGGTTAATATGCGAGCACTAATTATGATGATGAGTTTGGCTTCTGAGCGTCTTCTGTGGTCGAGAGATGAAAGATTGTCAACTAGCAGAACACGTCGGATGTTGTCAATCAGGAAAGTCAAAGTGATTGACGACAGGGAACAAGCTTAAACCACGGTGTAAGGTTCGCAAACACCTCGTCACCGACAGCCTCCCACAATCCTCTTCCTCTACCAACCTTTCTCCTCTAATGTGACATATCTACAGTAATGTTGGTTATTATTATCTCCTCACGTGCAATATCTGTGATCATGGCTCTTATATAGGCGAAACCGGTACCGTACCGTACTAAATTCAAATTCCGGTTTAACAACCACGGACAGCGTGTCTGTAACACGAGCAAAGAGTTCCCTGTCGCGATATTTCAAAAAAATTCATGAACATTATTGTACTGTAGATCCTATTGTTAATTTTTATTAACTTTCTATTATACTTTGGGATGAAGGACACATTCTACGTTAAAGGGCTTTTGGACTATTGCTCTTAGCTCCACCCTCTTAAGGACCTCCACAACAGACAGCGTAAGCGTATCATACTTGCTTGTTTGAGGGACATGCCCGTATTCCACATTTTTTTCCGTTGATCATTAGGTCAATAGACCGATTCACAATAAATGAATAAAATTAATCACTATTACTAGTCCTACAGTAATGAATAAAATAATTGTAAACCGGCAATTGTGGCGCCAGTGGGCCACACTGTATGGGCAAAATTTGTGTGAAGTTAGCTTAGGCCTACACAGTGGAGTTTTAATAAACTTTATTTAAACAACTATTTAGTATTTTGTATTTGCAGACTGACAGTAAATGTAATGTTTTAAAATTTAGAATCCATTGAGTCAAATCAATCACTTGTTTTATTTTAGCATTGATTCAAATAGGCCTACTTAGCTTACATAGTGGAGTTTTAATAAACTTCAACTGAACAACTATTTAGTATTTTGTATTTGCCGACTGACAGTAATTAATGTAATGTATTAAAATTCAGAATCAAATCAAATCAATCAATCACTTGTTTTATTTTAGCACTGAATCAAATACAAGGCCCGAAGGCCAACACTAGGTCCCTTCACGATGTACAGAGCAGCTGATCATCAGGCTGTGGCGGACAGACTTGAAAACAGCGCAAACTATATGTTCTATAAGGAAGATTATGAATAATTCATGTGATTTTGCTTATCATCCTACGAAAACAAATTTCCCGTAATGAGGCGCCAAGTACGACAGGGTATAAACAAACTTATGTGTTAGACCCACCAGGAAGATACCTCCCTGGACCCACCAGTGATATAGTTTTTGTGGAGAGTTCTATCTTGTGTTACTAGTATCTTTGCTTTAACCTCTTACTATCGTGTTTTTTTTTTTCATAATCAACCCGTGCGCCGCAGAAACGTCTAGAAGGCAAGGTAAGATGATATTAATAACATGTCGACAAATAGAGCCCCGAAACCTTGACTCAGAAATACCGGGTTGGTGTCCGACGGGGATACTTTTCCACCAAATTTTTACTTTTTGTATCTCATATTTCTTAGTTCTGGTTGCCTCATTGTTTGCTGTTATTGTACAGTGTTTTGAAGGACCATATTGTAGAACAACGTTAAGATCTCGTCTGTATATAGTGTTATCCTGTCTACAGATGTTTTAAATAAAATATTAAAATAAAATAAAATTGGTCATCCGTCAAAACGTAGGACCAATTGCTAACTCCCTGATAAAACTACATTCACACTGTACCTTGCATGCCTGTCAAATAAAATTAACTGAAATGAACCTTAACACATTCCATTTTAGAGAAAAGTTCCACTACCACAGCATAGAGTGCGGTATATCTGCGCAAGCGCACTAGTACACCAAAGAAAATAACATAACAAGTAAATAATTAATAATAATGACAGCAACAGCAACAACAACACAATACGGTAATAATAATAATAATAATAATAATAATAATAATTATTATTATTATTATTATTATTATTATTATTATTATTATCATTATTATTATTATTATTATTATTATTATTATGATAATAATAATAATAATTATTATTATTATGTAAATTTTCCTTTTTTCAGATAAAGAGTTCACGTAGTTTACAGATGGAGAGGTCCCACAATAGGTCAGTCGCAAGGGCAGCTGAATTGAGTAATTTGAAGGAAAATTGCAAAAAGCATATGGGTCACTATGGGTATTCCATTACCAATGCCTTGAAGACCAAGAAGGGAAAACTAGGATATTCGCTGGCATATGTGGACTCACACCATTTTATAATCAATATGGTACCGTTTTCCGGTGACAATTTCTGGAAAAAGCTGGTGCTGGGCGTGCAGGGTTACAAGAACCCAGCCGCCGACCGGATAGAAAAAATGCTAAATCACATGTCGTCCCTAGACAAGTATGGGTTCGCCGATCGACTTATGTCCCACAAAAAGGTTCTTTTGAAACGAAACCCTCTAAAGCGATTGATTGCTGCTTACAGAGATGCGTTCGAAGGCAAGTTTGTAAGAACTGAAATTCAGGAAATACGAACCAGTATAAACGACTTCTTGAAAATTAGCGAGGACCCCTCAAAACCGGTTACATTTTCAGAATTTGTCAGCTATGTTTCGTCGTCTTTATCTCATCCAACCGCTGAACGATTATGGGGTCCAGTCGCCAAGCGGACCTTGCTTTGCGACATCGAATGGGACTATACTTATTGCGTTGACAATCATTATGAGGATTACAGGCAAATAAGATCTGCTTTAAGATTGTCTCAAGCAGTTAATACTCCGCGTCTGGACCACTCAACCATTATTCCAGATAAAATAGTACGAGAATATTTTACAACAGTAGATAATGATATTTTGCAAAGGTTCTACACAACGTTTGAATTAGATTTTAAGTTATTGGATTATAAAATGCCAAGTCTGTCTGAGACAAGACAGGAGAATGGACTTGTTTGATTCAACAAATTTATAAAGAATGTTGATACCAAATAGCAATATGGTACAGACCCAAACAGACTTGCAAAATACAATTTTTAGTTCAGTTAAAACATGGAATAATATATCATTTAAAATTATCAAATGCCCAATGGCTATCTAGGAGTTTTGAAATGGGGAGGGGAGAGAGTGGGTAGGGCTCGATATGATATGAGGTGATTTTAAGTATTTAGGCGTATGCCTATTTTTTTTCTTCGGACGTTTTCATTTTGGGGAGGACTGTGGTGTATGGATCCCGTTTTCTTCGCACACTCCCTAGATACGCCACTGCAATGCCGGTTAATATCAAATTTGTATCTCCACCTAGATCCAGCCATTGTTTCCCACAGCATTGTTATTTTTTAGTATTTTGCCTTTTAATCTATATGTTATATATATATTTATATACGACTATATACTACCATAGTGGGAAACGATAACAATGGAAAGGGTTAGAAATAATACCTTAAGGCGAAAATACTG
>NW_022728604.1:166226-188220 GCF_011630105.1 Anneissia japonica | reverse complement strand
GCGGTTTAAAAAACCCAGTACATCCTTCGAGAAGAGTAGGGGGTTACCCCGGTGTACTGGTCCAATCAGTCCCCTCCTATTGTTTGGTAAGATTTGCTATTTATAGTGGTTAGGGTTAATGCAATTTTCAATGTTTTCTTTCTGTCTTGATGACCCCAATGGAAATAGGTTAACTTGTGAACTTTCTTGGGTATATTCCTCAGTTCATTCAGTTGATATTGTTCTTTGTACTTTTTATCTGTTTCAGTGCTTTTGTAATGTTTAGTTTTTATCTCTCTGAATGAACTGAATAAATTGAAATGAAATGAAATTAAATGTTTAATGGATATGCCACCTAGGATAGTGATTAAGTTCGCTGATCGGTATATACTTGGCGCTCGTGCCTAAAGAAATGAAATGAAAGGAAATATATTTAATACCGTTAATGTAGACTTTAAAATATCTGAACTCCTTTTCTGTTTCTGGAGTTTAATTTGTTTTTTTTTTATTCATTTTATTTTATCTATACAACATTACAGTCTTTTCTTTCCTTTTAATTCTCCCCTTTCAATCCCTTTTCTCTTTTCGTTTATTTTCTCCTTTCTTTCCTTCTCTTTTCCTTTATTCCTTTTCTTTCTTTTTGTTTTATTATGAAAGATCATTTACATAGTAACTTTGACAAGGGGTGAGATTTCCCCGACGAAAGCAAAGTGGGCGTAGTCGAGCTTCGATTAAAAGGTTTCGAAAGTGGTTCAGTGGGCGAAGCCCCCGAAAATGTTGACAATTTAGGGGTTTCAATTGCTTGTTTAATTGATTTTAGAGTCTATTAATATGTAGAAAATACATATAATTTTTTTTTTCTCCACGACGAATTGTGCTTTATCTTTCCGACAGGAGGCCAGCTCGGTCAACGGATTGACTTTGAGTCCGACAGGAGTTCTTTGGTTGCTATACTATCCTGTACTATTTAGCGTTTATAATCGTTATTGTTTTTGAATTGGCTACATAGTGAGCCCTCTGCCGGCTAATTTACTCAAAAGACTTCATCGAATTAATGAATGTCTACTGTACCTACTTGTACCGTACTTGTTAAACAATCAGTCAGCGTTGGCGGAATTCAACAATAATCTTCGAATTAATAAAATTTTAATAAGATAGAAATTCGATATTATTGAACGTTATAAGTACAAGATTTACCGGGCATCTCTGAGCATCACTTAAGTGTTTGATGAATTCCGATAGATTATGGAACTTTTGAAAGAGTTCACACTATGGTACAGTACGTCTGTTTCATCAAAAGGCCGACGAATGAGAGCAGAATTAAGTTGTAAATACCTTTTGGCAATGAGTCTTTAGACTCCATAAAATCATGCAGAAGTTGTCATTATGAAAGCTGTTCTATGCGACAGAATTGTGATAGAGCTTAGAACAGTGAATATGCACTTAACCCGTATTAAGGTTCATTCACATCGAATCCCGAATTTACGGTTTCAATAGCCTACTGATGATCCGATCTGAAAATTGGACCAGTAGGTGTTTCGTTTAGCGCGTTGGAAACGCGTTTCGCATTTTGGTTCGTATCCGATGTTAATACTGCGCACATTAACCCAACAATATTTAAGAAGAACTTCCCTATAGTTCTCCCATAGGCCTACTCATAACCAAAATGCATAGGCCTACGTCCTGGGCTAGAGATGACTGTGATCCCCATCCCGCTATTGCTGAGCTGCATCATGGAGAACCGAAACAAACTATGCATCCTAGTGTATAGGGATGGTGAATCTACTAATTGTTTGAAAGGCCTATACACCCAACCATCTGAACTATGCATATATACTTCACCCCTAACAGAACCATTTAGGCACTTGGGTATGGACGTTACTCCCCTAAATTCCTTGATGCATACCCCACGCAAGCCAAACATGAATCTTTGGGAGGAGACGTTGACCCACTGTTTAATTTTTACATTATACAGTACTACCCTAACCGAACTATGTATCTTGGGGTAGGACGCTCAATTCTGTCAGCACACGCCTTATAATGCATATTAAAGTTACGAAACGTTGCTTTCGAATTTTTAATGTAAATTTCATTCGTTAAGTGTTTTTGACTGAATAAAAGCAGTAACTATAAATATCAAAAATAATAATAATAATAATTGTCAAAACACAACTTGGTAGCAGACACTGTGCATCATCACAGCTTCGAGCATGCGCACAAGACGTAAATTACCGCTGAATGGTTTTTTTTTTTATAAAACCATTATTATGTCTTCTGAAATGAGCTATTCTGTAGCTATCGGAGATCTGTCAAAACGCAATCCACACATTTTTAACCGACATGCAAGGTCAACTAATTTGTTTTGTCGGCTTCGTATAATAGTCCTGTATATTTGGAATATAAATCTCCAATTCTACTAATAATCGCCAACGATCAAGGAGTAAGAAAGGGATATTGCGTCTATATTGAGTCTTATAATTAATCTACCAATCTCCATGCGTGTCTCAAATTGGGACAATCGGGACAAGTCTCGTCAAAATGGAACTATCAACCATCCTACGTATATGAACTCGGCCTTCTTTTCTGCATTTTCCAAAGCAATAATAAGGCCCTGTCCAGACTATCAAATTTTATTTGACAAAAACATGTGACATGCCTAAATATGGTCATGATGACATCACATCATGACCATATATTATAGGCACCTCATGACTATATATAGGCATACAGTTTTTGTTGAAGATTTGATAGTGTGGACAGACCTTTATATTCACAACAATGATAATTAATAATATACTGATTTAAATATAAATAACATGAATTTATTTTATTTTATTCATTTCGACATAAACATATAACAAATCAACATGGTAAGGTGAGACTAGGAGTAGCAAAAGAGGTTTAAAAAAAACTACTGTCGCCAACAAGACGTGTTACACCAGCACCAAACGCATATGCAGATTTAACAAAAAGGAAAAGAGAGGAAAATAATTAATTTCCATTCATTCATAATAATAATAATATTATCAATAATAATAACAATATCAATAATAATAATAATAATAATAATAATAATAATAATAATAATAATAATAATAATAACAATGATGATGAAGCATGTCTATGAAATTATGATTCAATTCTTATAAAAGAAACAAATAAGTTTTATTAGCTCTACATCTGTTGTTTTTTACATAAATTAGGAAAAACTATTAGGCATATAGATTAGACCTATACATCAGCATATGAATGGAATTGAATAGCGTGGTGGTTAAAATGCTCGCCTTCCAATCTCAGGGTCTTGGTCAAATCCTGTCAAATTCAAGGATTTTTTTTTTCTCACGAAAAAACAACTCCACTCCACAAGCCTCGCTATAAAATTAAAAATATTAATTTATAATTTATTCATAAATTAACAGATAGGACAGTGTTAAAGTCGCTATTGGTAATCCTTGGCCATGTGTCTAAAAGAATAAAAATAAAAAATAAAATAATTGTGGCACTTTCAAAAGTATTTGCACCAGATGGTTGCGTCAGGCCTATATTAACCCAACTGAGTAATTTGAATTTTGAGACCTTCACAAGTACTGTATTCTGGGATACGTGGCCTACTTTGTAAACCGGCCTTCGAGCCCAACGAGTTGAGTATCCACTTGACCCATATATATTCACAATTTAACTGAACAGCCGACTTCATATTAATCCGCCTCACCATAGGAAGCAATTCGGTTCCGTATGACTTTGACAAGTTTTCGTATTTGTAATATTTACACTTTGTTAATTGTATTTGACAGTACCACAGCATAACCAGGGATTAACACATCCTTCTTTATATGCGGACACTTCGGGGGGCTAATTATTCTTTATTAATGCAGATGTTAATACAAAGTTCAATGACGAATAATTTTGAATTATGTAATTATAGATATGAAATAGGTTATTAACTGTAGCAAATCAGTTTAGTGCCCTTTGAGAATCGGCTTGGTAAAATTCCGAATTCTATCAATCCACAATTTGTTTGCCTGCCTTTTTTATCTAACAAATTTTGAAATGACTATATTGACCACATGCAATTAATTAAAAAAACAATTGATAAATATATTATAGAAAGTATTCTAAAAAATGACAAATAAATTAATAGCAAAAATGAGTATTATTATTGATATTATTATTGATATTATTAATATTTTTATTATTATTGTTATTATTATTATTATTATTATTATCATTATTATCATCATCATCATCATCATCCATCTCAATTATTATCATGATTAATATCATTATTTTTAACATTATATTAATACACATGTGTAAAGGTTATACGACATGCCCCACACCCCATGTTGTTCGAAATACACCGGATATGCCTAGGCCTATTGTATTATAAATTACATATAGATCTGCGAAACGACGGTTGTGTTTCGTGTTCCGCGATGCTTAACATTGTTATATATAATATTTCCTGTATTAAATGCTACAAGCCACTTGTGCCCGAGGTTATCCTACGTCAACGATAAGAGAATTACGGTACACTACTACTGTAAATAGGTCTACTTAAATTATTGATAAATGATTTACAAAATAGTCGTGTTTCTATCTGTTAATTTATGAATAAATTTTTTTAAATTTATGGTAATATAATTTTATCAAATATATTTCGTCCACACGAAAGAGTGATGCAAAAGTATTTAATAATCTAACAACTTATTTTATCCTCTTTTATGTTAAATTGGAAAAAAAGTAATTATACATGATGAACTTCATACGTTAAAACGATGAAATGAGGCTCACCAAACGAGAAGCTACCACCGAAAGAGGCGCATGTTGGATCATTATGGTAGCTATAGGCCTTAGCATATTCATGTAGCTCATAAGAATTTCGTGAGAGAGAACGAGAAGCGTGTTGATAGAAGACAATAATCATGTTGTGATGTGTAATTATACGTAATGCAAAACTTTATACGTTAAAACGATGAAATGAGCCTCACCAAACGAGAAGCTACCACCGAGAGAGGCGCATATTGAATTGGATCATTATGGTAACTATAGGCCTTAGCCTATTCATGTAGCTCATAGGAATTTCGTGATAGAGAACGAGAAGCGTGTTGATGAAAGAGAATAATTATATTGTGATGTCACGGCAGCTTAATTTAAATTCGCCCAATGGCATTCATGTAGCAACAAATACAGTCACATGACTAACATTTCAAAGATTTTCACTTGTTATCCCTTGAAGTTGTCTTATGGCGCTGTTAGGACGCCCTTGTAAATTGAGGCAAAGCAAAATTGCTTATAATTTATATATTTTGATTAATTAAAAAAAAAAAAACCCTCCAAAAGGAGAGCCAATTTACGGTAGCTATGCGTTTTTTGTGATAGTGAGTGAGAGGATGTGTTGAAAATAGTCATATTGAGTGAGAATACCACTGCTCCGGGTATTAACATATTATGGGCTGTATGGTATCGGTGATTAAATGTGACGATGAAATTAGCGGAAGCAATCCAAGACTTTTAAAGCTTACCAATATCTGATTTTCAAATTTACAAATTAATTTAACTACTTTAAAAGTTCAAAAGTTGACTCAAGTGAAAATTCTGTCTTGATACAAAAAAAAAATTGATTAAGATTTTTATTTGTAAAAAATATCTTTACAAAATAGATTATTCTCAATAAAGAATGGTATTTTTATTTTTTTCAGCGATTTTAGTTTGTGTCTAAAGAGATTGGATAAAAGAATAATTTTAAGTCTAAGGTATTTTTTGCATTGTGATACGGGAAATTAGTGCTGCAGACTATTAAAAAAATATATCCGGAAATCCAAGCGGCGGTGGAACTGATTTGAACAAGGTAAAAATTACCATGGACAATGAAAATCTTCCATTTAAAATGCTAAAAATATATTTAATTAAACATGATTAGCTTAAGATGACCTTTCTTTTTTTAGACGATTTCATTGGACGTAGGCCTACACGTGCTTTGTAGTCACAATCCAATTTCTTCATGTTGGTGAGCCATCTGTATAATATGCTTATTGAAAATTGAAACACCCAGAGTGGTCTCTCATGTGATTGGTTGGGATGTCACGCTAGCTTCATTTACATATAGATTCGGCCAATCATAAATTTAGCAACAAAAAACAGTCACATGGCTATGATTTTACAGATTTTTACTTGTTTACTTGTTGTCCCTCGAAGTCTTCTTATAGCCCTAATAGTTGACTCAAGGGAAATCGAGGCAAAGCAAAACTGCTTATAAGCCCACAAATAGACAAAACATCGTACTGGATTTGGGCTGTAGCTTGGTGTAAGATGCTTAGGCATCCAATCCCAGGATCCTGCGTTGGATTTCTGTAAATGTTACATGATTTTTTTTTCTAACGACCAATTTCACCCCCTAAGCCCTATATTGAGACTACTTCTGTATGTATATATGACGTTTGTCTTGTGTAAGTGTTTGCTATTATTAACTATAACGAAATTCCAATAAAGATAAACGCATAATCATGATTTAAAAATAACTTTAAGTACATCTAATATAGAAAAATAATGTTTTTACAAATGGGATGCGGGGAGTTCATTTCACAGGAAAAGGGCAAAAATATAAAGTTCGTTGGTAGCAAGTTTTGTTCGAGATCATGGGACAAAAAAAATTGTGAAATGAGCAGACTGAATAAGAACATTGAGTGCTGAAATGAGAATCGAAAGAATCGCATTGCCTGACAAATAAATGTCTTATAAATTTGAATACAGCTTTCGTTTATATTTCAATTTCTAGGAAATGAATTTTAACTACTGCTTATGGCCAGTACTTGAGTTTTGAGTTGAATACTCAGCCTGGCAAAGGGTTGTTCGGAGTTCAAGTCTTTTGTGAAATTTTATAACGCCGCTGTTGTGTCCGAGAGTTAAATGTCCACACTATCAAATGTTCTTTGACAAATAGCTACTGTATGCCCATATATAGTCATGGTATGCCTCTATATGGTCATGATGTTATGTCATCATAATTAGGCATGTCACATGTTTTTCTCAAATTAAATAACATTTGAGTCTGGACAGCGCTTTAAATATTGCATTAATCCTGGTTTCCTTAAAATCGCTACACTGTCGCTACAATGTTTTCATTGCAATCCTTTTAGCAGTCCCCGACGCAATCGGGAAGGCTCCCCGATTCGACCGCCGACAATCTGCATCAATGAAAGCTGTCGCCGATGGTGTGCAGCGATTGCATGGAAACCAAGCTTTACATGTTTACGGAACTGTGCATATTCAGAAAATACATTTTGATATAAGAAAAAAACCTTCAAACATTCAATTAAAGCATTAAACTGCTAATTTAAAAGGATAAAAAAAGTTATTAACTATTAGAATGGGAATAATTAAACTTTTATAAGAAAAAAGAAATAGCCTAGTTCAGTTTAGTATTATTCCAGGAAACCATGATTCCATGCAATAAGTTAAAAATTCAAGTTAATTATGGCGTACAAATGTTTTTTATAGGACAAAAGATTTTTATACTAAATAGTATAAAATGATCATGCAATTATAAATTATGCTTTAGGTCCTGTCTCTTATACACATCTAGATGTGTATAAGAGACAGTATATATACATATATATATATATATATATTGATAATAGATTGATGAAAACGTTTGATTAAATAACATATATTGTGCATATTCAGAAAATACATTAATAAATTGATATAAGAAAAAAACCTTCAAACATTCAATTAAAGCATTAAACTGCTAATTTAAAAGGATAAAAAAAGTTATTAACTATTAGAATGGGAATAATTAAACTTTTATAAGAAAAAAGAAATAGCCTAGTTCAGTTTAGTATTATTCCAGGAAACCATGATTCCATGCAATAAGTTAAAAATTCAAGTTAATTATGGCGTACAAATGTTTTTTATAGGACAAAAGATTTTTATACAAAATATTATAAAATGATCATGCAATTATAAATTATGCTTTAGGTCTATGTGTCCTTGACCAAATCAATGCAATTAAAGATAGGGCTGATAATAGATTATGGTACTAATGTATTGCAAATTCCAATTTATTGTATTTATTTGAATGTTAAGTTAGCAAGTCATTGCTATAGACTACAATATTGGATGTATATTGTATTTCTAAATATTTATGACAACGTTTTTAAGTCATTCACAATCGTTTAGCCCGACGTTCTCTTTATGCCGTATTCAACATTGTTTATAGCAAGTTACCCTTCCAGTTAGGATAATAATAATAATATAAACTGGAAAATCGGACAAGTTAACAAACTTCACAATGTAAAATATATTTTTAAAATCTTATTTAACTTTAATTTCAAACAATCAAAAACCAACCAACACCAACCATTCAAACGATCAATAATTCATAATTGCATTAATCAATCAATCAATCAATCAATCAATCAATCAATCAATCAATCAATCAATCAGCCAACTAACTAACCAACCAGTTAAAGGAACAATTAATAAATCAATCAAACAATAAACCAACCAGTCAATTAATTAATTTAATAAATCTATTAATATTTTTATAGTGTATTAATGGATTACGAAACGCCTTGCAACGAGGATAGAATAACTAGGTCAGACTTGCACTGGGTCGGCAACCATGACGGGTTCCTGGAAACAAATATAGTACTGTAATGGCATTGAAAATAAATGTTTTAAGATATTGGGATGAAAATATTAATTCCTTTTCATTTCTTGTGTTTTGTATTCCATCAGGCCTATATCAAGCAGATAGAGGATGCCATGAATTTAATGTACAAATGCATGAATATAATTTTTAATAAACTTCGAAATTAAGTGCAAAAAAAAAACTTTTAACGCTTGTATACTATGGTACGTTTCATTGCTATATGGTCTGTCTGAGCTGTGATGTAACATTTTATCACAATAAATTACCAGTGATCGTTGATCCTCGGAATTATTGATTATAATTCACAGCACCGTACAGGAATATTAGTTCCTTTCTCAATTATTAATTAGTATGTGTCATAATTTTGAGGTACTATGACATGGCCTTGGTCGTGCTATAATTATACATTGATTGCATACGTAGGCCTACAGTATTGTAAAAGCAGGCCAGTGTTAAGTTGACTAGGCCTATCTACTAAGAAAAACCGAAGGGCGCGTCATAGAATCCTTACTAATCTAAAGATTATCTCTGCTTTCGGTGTCCTGCGGATCTATTCCGAAAAAAGTAAACACAAAATAACATGCCTCCTCCCACTTCCGATATATAATTTCTAAAAAAAATTGAATGGTATTGAATGTCCAAATCTCATCGTGGGTGGACGCCACTAAGGCCAAATCACACTCATTAAAAAAAATTCATGTCATTCACAGATTAATTTTAATGCTTACATTTAATAATGTAGGCCTACTACCAAACTATAACACCATACAGTACTATATACCTTTTCGAAAACGTGTAGGTGTTATGTATGCGTCATTTTTTGAAGTATAGTACCGTAGCTTATAATCTAAAAGATGTGTCAATATGTCGCTAAGAAAAATAGTCCTAGGGATAAATTACATGGATGTAAAAAAATTCCTCCATGGTTAATCTAGAATTAAGTTTCCCTTTTTTCAAATATATAGTGATATCGAGAAAAATGTATCGAGAAAAATGTATTAATTAGTTTTACCATTTTAAAGATCAGTTGTGGGTCCAGGGGTGGCAAACGTGGCGCGCTCAACCTTTCCCCACATCCACCACCCTTGGGCAGCAGCCGAGAAATTACTAACCAAGTGTGAAATGGGTTAGGCAAGATATTAAAATGACCAAAAAAAAATCCAAAGCTTCCAGGAAAGCATATCCTCTGGCCCCTATGATATATAAGGGAACACCTGAAAACCTTCCTCTCGCGGTCATGGAGTCAGCCCTTTCGGACCTTATGGTCCTCGATTGTCACTCGCGCCACCAGGCATACAAAAAAGTGGTTTTTAGTATTATGTAAAATTATATTGAAAATGATGATAATGATGATGATGATAGCCGTTTTTTATCAACAGTGCAGCAGGCTCCTTTAAGTCATCCGAATGCGATAATGACAACAATAGCTTAACCCTAACGTGGTCCTGTACTCGAACCGTATTCCATATTATTAATGAACTCCAATTTAATATGTCACTGTTTGTGATTAAATTATTGTATTCAATCGATTCATAAACATCATTTACGTAAATCCATATTTGTCTCTGAACACACTTCAAATACTAAATCCAACTCTGACCTCAATATTGTTTTCAAAAGGTGCGAAAAAGATCCGAGTACAATGCGGTCAAATCCCATTCAGACGATTGTCATTGTGATCGCAGAATACAAACTATTTAGCTAATTCGTCCATAATAATACAAATATCAATGAATTCGAGATTGTCACCTAGGAAACTTCCAGCTAGGGCCTATATTAAGTGCTCTAATATAAGTATTATTCTTTAGACTTATCTTATTGAGGTAATTAACCTTGATTTGTTTTGATTCGTCTGTCTTTATGATACTTCAAAGCGGTTTTGTTTGGACAATTGATAAATTATTTATAATTTTTTAAAAGAAACTAGGTAATTAATCGGAATAATTTAAATTGCTGCATTCTGATTGGCTTTGCCGCTAAAAGGTATCATAGTGGTATTAATGGGATAATTTTAACACAAGTATGTGATTAGGATATGCTACGGCCCATCGAGCATTGCCCTAAATATGCACTCATTAACCCGAACACGATATGGGATCCTCAGTAATTTTTTTAACTGCTTAGTGTTGGTACTATAATAAAGCTAAAGACAATTATGGAACTAGTCAATGGATTGTTACGTAAAGGAAGCTTCTCTCCTTCTTTTCAAAACAGGGATAAGCGGCAAAAAGACGAGATTCCAGCAACAGATATTGACTTTAGACCCATCAACACCCATCCTCCAACCGAAGCACCTCGTCCAACTTCTCCGTTTACCGAGTCTTTCGCAGGATACGCTGATTCCGGTATTAGTATAGCGTAAGTATAACTTAAGTTAGAATAAACGATATGCTTTGTTTTAACCCTAACGTTTCATAACACATTGCATACATACACTTTAGATAAAGTTTCTCTCAATTAATAAGAAAATCGTATGTGTCAATAGTACTTGAGATTTTACCAATAATTTGGCCTCTGATCTAGCTCCATCTCTTAGGTATATTAAACGTTCAATTGGTCAATTTCATGGACAATTTTTTTAAAATCAGATTTTACCAAAATTGTTCCTTAAAAGAAACAAATTAATGCCAATAATATGAAATGATTACACCACGAGGGTTGTCTCTTATTATTTGTCAAACTTATCGTTCACATTCTTACGGATATACAATATGTTCAACTTTACGCCGTTAACAACATGATTTAAGTAAATAAGTCAAAGATCAACAATTTGTGGACAAACAATGTTAAGACACGTACTTTATCTACACAGAAGTGCTGAGAAGAAATTGAACTCGGCACCATCAGAGAAGGGTTCTTATTCACGTGGAGTATCTGAATCCGGCTACGATGGCTCCGTGCACTTCAGTACGGTTGGTAGCAGGTGTGTTCCTCTGTCCATCGTTTCCACTGCCGCCACCGAGCCTAGCGTCTTGCTATTATATCTACCTATCTTCCGCTATCCTACCTACCCGCCATTTTCAAAATGGCGAGCATACGCCATATTCCACCGAACATGGTTCTAAATCACTGCGATTGTACACTTTGCTTGTTGGAAGTGGTGTTAACAAAACTGAACTCAATTTTTTTCTTATAATCGTGTCATGTTGGTTGTGTGCTTTAACTATTAACCATCACGATTTCTTTTTGTTATGTAGGTTACAGTAAAACTTGTCATGGTGTAGCTATTTTTTTGTAGAAGGATAGGTCTAATATGGGTCACGTCATTACTTAATAACCAAAACCAATATTTTTGGGGAAATGGTAAACGTTATATGTGTGTGTTTGTATAACTTGTCTCTTACTATATAAAACTACACTATTATTATTATTATTATTATTATTATTATTATTATTATTATTATTATTATTATTATTATTAATTACATGGATATTACACGCTCTTTTGTGGTCGGAGATGTGAGGGGCCGGCTGTCCAATATTTACTAACACTATTCACGGTTTTGTATTATCAAAAATAGGGCTGATAATTAATACGCTTCCTAAAAAAATGCTTTTGTTTCAAAATAATATTTTAAAAGGTACTTAACTACGTACACGTTATGCCTATTTATAAATAATGGCACAAACAAGTAAATAATTCAAAATTATATATATACATGTAGAGCATTCTTACAAAATGAGTAAATTTGGCCTATTTTAAAAAATTTGATTAGCAAATAGGCCAATATTGAAATATATAAAGCAAATCCGTGAATAGTTTTAGTAAATAATAACACTCGGCGCCTCATAGGGATTAATACTGTTATTGTCAATCTAGAGAAGTATCTAAAATCTGCGCACGAATCTACCACCACGCTCCCACAAATATCCACGTGCATCGTGAACTATGCTGGTGGTGGTTTAATATTTGTTTTAAAATTGTAAGTAATAAATTATTTTATATAAACGATTATATTCCATTCTTTCTGCAGCACTGGCAATGACACAACTTCAACGAAACGTTGGGACAGAGCCCTCTTGCGTCCTAGACGTGGATATGAACCAAAGAAAAACAAATGTCTAAACTCCTGTATCTTTTTCACCAAAATTCTCTCCTATATGACTTTATTCACACTTGTACTTATAACAGCCGTTAGTAGTAAAATTTCGTTTATAATATTAGTCGGAAGTTTCGAAAACAATGAAAACAATACAATTGTTGAGGACACGAGCGGAACGGTTACCGACGAGAAGGTGGAGGAAGACTGTGATAGGTTTTCAATTGAATACTACGCAATAATTGCTCTTGCCGTGCCAGAGATACTGACGTTTATCCATAACACAATCAAGAGTGTTTTTGGCATTTTAAAGGCACCCAGTCTCCCTCTGTTTTTCAAGGTTTGTTATGTAACTTATCATTTTGTATTTTGTCTTATTGTCTTATTACTTCAAATAAAACAGAAACGTTGTTTGTTTCCCTCCTAATGTAACCTTTGCTTTGGACCGTTATGTATTTATCTACAAGCCAAAAATACAATTCATTCTCATTTGACACTGCTATACTATTTGATTTAATTTGTATCTACCATTCCTTCGTTACCATACAGAATACTAAATTTCAAACACAAATTTATAAAAGAAGGATAACTAAATACGTTATGATTTGTCTGGATATTGTACCGAGGATAGGTTACGGGAGGCCCTGCATCCTCGATCTTGCGCATAATAACCGAGTGGGGTTACAGCCCCAAAACTGTATTAAGGAACTCCACTCATTGTCAAGGGCACTTCTATCTTTGGTAAATGTTTCTCTAAGCTGTAGACACCTTCCATCTTCCTAAGCCTCTTTTACTACTCTGTCATGAGTCCGACATTTTGATTACCATTAAACTTTTCCATCTACTGTTAACGCATTTTTGTTATTAAAATATATTAGGTATGCATCATCGAGACTCTACACTGTATAGGTCTCACCCTGTTCGTCTTCAGAGTGCTTCCATATACTTCAATAGAGTTGGCCATTGGACTGATGGGTGGAGTGTGTATCATACCCGGTCTGATGAAAACCTTCTTCAACGACGACTACGACTCACACAGAGCTTTTAAGATCCTAAAGAAACTGTTCACCTTCCTGGTAACGATCATCTTCCAGCTAGCTCCCTTGATAGCGATTCCCTGGACACCAGGTTACACTGGAACTAAATGGGAGTTGCCACTGTCGATGTTTCTGATATCATTCCGGTGGTGGGAAACATACGTAACGTGTAATGTTCGTTTCTTGTGGTGGACACTTCCATTGCTTGATTTCAAAAATGAGCTGAGACGCGCAAGATGCAAGACATACGTCGGCATTAGTTTATGGAAATCTGCTTGTATCGTAGGATTCAGTTTTCTCTTCCTTTCTGTCAACAACAAATGGACAATATATAAATGCACGCCGGATATGTTGGAAGCGGGTCCACTGGAGCTAAAATACTGGCTCGCCATACAGATCTGCGCGGCGTACCTCTGCTATCAATTCTCTATTATATCCTGCCAGACGATGATTCAACGCGTTGGCTTTGCGTTACCACTGGCTCTCGCGACTCCGGTCAGTTTGGCAGTGACGCTGATGCCATGTTATCTCAGAGAAGATCTGGTTGATGAATATCCTTGGACTTGTCCATCAGATGAACACGTTTACTGGCGTCTGATTCCAATTGCCTTGTGGTATTCGCAACTCTGGATATCGAGTAGCGTGTGGTTTAACCGCAATAGGTAAGTTGTTTTACAGCTATTACCAATATATAATAATATTAATAATAAAAAACAATAATAATGGTACGAGGAGAGCTATTTACCGTGAAAATTTGCATGTGTAAAAAATATCGCGAATCATAATGTCCTCTCGAAACTTCATACAACACTATATTGTCGTATTTTGAATGTTGGATCTTTTTTTTACATTAGTTTACACATTCATATAACAATATTAAGCCCAACTAGACTTGTAACAATAGAATAAAATTACATATTCAAACTTACGTAAACCTTATTTTAACAGGAGGATGGAATCAACAGTTAAGCTGTTGATACAACCAACGTACAGCGCCGGTTTGATTGACCAAGGTCTGATGTTGAACCGCAGACCGGTGATCGAGGAAGATATGGTCAACAAGCCCCACGACCAAGAAATTGACCAGGAGCCTGACGTCATCTACGAAGATGATGATGTGAACACAATGATTTATCTCTGCGCAACAATGTGGCATGAGACGAAGAACGAAATGACACAAATGTTGAAAAGTATTTGCAGGTGGGTTGGGATCCAGTAATGTTAATAAATTTAGCTTCCTAGAGTACAGAAAAGTAAAGCACAATAATATCAATACATCATAATAACAATTATATAAATAATAAGAATATTATTTTATCATATTTAAATTAATTTATTTTGACTCCCTTTTATATAAACAATTTTCATATTACTTATTTAGTATTTATATCAACTTATTATTTATAGTTTATCTTATTTGTTTTTGTTTTTGTTTGCTACTGTAGCAGCAACACAAACAACACGACATACAGCTGTAGAAACTGTACTCACTCAAAATTATAATCAGTCATCATATTAGGGTTTCTCCTTGTAATTAGAAGTACAGGTACAAAGAAAAACCAAACAGTTAGTTCTATTTCATGATAAACCGACTTTAACATAATATTTTCTGTTCGTTCATTTTTATAGATTAGATATCGATCAAAAGCGACTTCAGGACTACTATGATATAACTGGTAAAAAGCCCAAAGATTATTATCAGTTTGAAGCCCATATATTCTTCGATGACGCGTTTATATATGACGATGACGATAATCCGGAGATAAACGCGTTTGTTCAGACACTACTAGAGTGTGTGTCAGCGGCAGCCAGGTAAGCACATAAACTCGTGCCCATGGGCACAGAAATCCAGCAATAACTTCAGTCCATTAGTCAGTTTAGCCATGATTTTGCATTTGCCATGTTTTATATTGATTGATTTATTTATTTATATTGATGGCATACAGTATATCGATCGATCATTGTGTGTGAGTTGCAGCTTGGTGGAGATGTCCTTGGTTCAATTCCTGTCAGTACTTAATTGATATTATGTAGAACAGCCTGTGTGTATGTTTGTCTTGTTTATAAGCATCTTCTGCAATTGCCGATCAACTTACTGTTGGATATGTAAGCAATATACTGATCACTATCACTGACCCTTCCATTGAATTCCAAAACAGATCTGTCCGTAAGAAGCAGGAATACATTGAAGTCAGACCACCTTCCATCTTGGACACACCTTACGGGGGCAGGATGATATGGACCCTACCATGCGGCAACAAATTAATCGTCCATTTAAAAAACAAAGCTAAAATTAGACACAGGAAACGTTGGAGTCAGGTGAGTTTGACTAAAACTTGTTGGTTAGCAAACTTTCTTTTCAATCCTAGTCAGTGGCGTATCTAGAAGTCTTGAAATTATAACTGTCTCTTATACACATCTAGATGTGTATAAGAGACAGCATTTTGATTATGTTCATGTCTATTTATGTTTTAGTAAACATTATAAAAAAAAACATGAGACATTTTTTATTTTCTGGAGCATTACAATAGAGTCGCTTTGTAATAGATGATTCCATTAAAACAGGGGTTGGCATAAAAATCGGTCGGAGGGCCAAAGTGAACTTTTGATTTAACACCGAGGGGCGCACCAAACTTTGATGTTCCAGTGACCTTCCAAAAACCTAAAATCACTACTTTTACATCACCTTTATTCTCAGTTTTAATGTTATACTTTTTACATATTATTGGTGTCGGGTCGTAAGAAACATAGTGTTTTCTAGCCATTTTTGATTGGTGGGCCGCAAACATAGGGTTTTTAATTCATTGTCGCCGCACTTTTCCCACATGTGCATTAAAGAAACCATATTATTTTCTACCACCACAAAGGTGGTTCCTACTTGTGTTTCTGCTGTATTTCTAGCCTAATATAAGTATACTACGTTTAGGTCATGTACATGTATTATTTGCTGGGATGGATACTGGTTGGACAACAAGAAGGAAATGAAAGACTGATTGAAGTTAAAACTCACAACTCCTACATCCTAGCTCTTGATGGCGACATTGACTTCAAGCCAGATGCTGTCCAGAGGTTACTAGATCTTATGAAGAGGAACAGATCAGTGGGGGCAGCATGTGGTCGGATTCATCCTATTGGATCAGGTACAATTTTAATTAATCGTGAACAATTTCTATGCATGTCTTCTCTTCAGACCTGTCATTAGTCTCTCGGTTAAAACTTTCTGACAAACGGTCACCAAACAGCACGATCTTGGCATAGGTCACCTGCTTCATTTATTTATTTCTGATTTTGTGATGATCTTTCTAATTCCGTCCTGCCATCGAATTCTTGGCTTTCCTACTGGTCTTTTCCTTGTGTTTTACAGTCTTGTATCCGTCTTGGGTCTCTTGCTGGGGACATTTGCCTTATATGGTCATACCATCTTAATAAAACAAAATGTCTATGTATGTACTTAAAACTCAATTATTGATACGATCATAATTGACACTTTTCTCACTTGATTACTAAAGTAAACATATACAGCAGGTAATGGCCGGTACTGTCATTGTAATTTTATTATTATAAATATGAACATGTGACAATATCTCGAATATTGATTCGAGTTAGACTACCTTTATTTGTATAGGACCACTGGTTTGGTATCAAAAGTTCGAATATGCTACTGGGCATTGGTTTCAAAAAACTGCTGAGCACGTTTTGGGTTGTGTACTCTGTAGTCCAGGATGTTTCAGCTTGTTCCGTGCCTCTGCCCTTATGGACGACAACGTGATGAGGAAGTACGCCACCAGGTCTGAAAAAGCTGAGCATTATGTGCAGTACGATCAAGGTAAACTTTCTTATTACGTTTTAAATTGTAAATTGGGTCTGTAGGTTGGTGATGGTGATAATAACTAGTTTATCATTATATATATTTTATAAATGCTTATTTCGTAGCAATCTATAAATTAAGCTTGTGTTAACATTAATTATGTGAAATTTATTTTATGTTTTACACAGGTGAGGATCGTTGGCTTTGCACATTACTTCTACAACAAGGATGGCGCGTCGAGTATTGTGCCGCCGCAGACGCTCTGACATATGCACCAGAAGAGTTCGAAGAGTTTTACAACCAACGACGTCGCTGGATGCCTTCTACCTTAGCCAACACAATGGATATTCTATCGGACGGATCACGGACAGCTAAAGTAAACCAGAGTATATCGATGCCGTTTATTATTTACCAGATAGTGCTTATGGCCTCATCAGTTATTGGCCCAGCAACTGTGGCTATTTTGATCGCTAAATCCACTGCCTTTGCTTTCAATATGGAAAACAAGTATTTCTCTTACGCTATAGCCATCCTGCCACCGTTTTTCTATATCATCATTTGTTTCACCAGCAAAACAGCTACGCAACTGTTCGTGGCAAAAATCATGAGTACGGTGTACGCTTTGCAGATGTTGGCAGTGGTGGTATCCCTTAGCGGAAACGGTCTGGAGGCTGGCTTGTATAGTCCAGAAGTGCTGTGTATGATCGGTCTTGTGTCCATATATTTACTGGCCGCACTTCTCCACCCCCAAGAAGTTGGAAACATCTTGTTCGGTGTTCTTCACTTTTTGGCAATCCCGTCGGGATATGTTCTTCTTGTGATCTACTCACTGAGTAACCTGAACATTGTGTCCTGGGGAACACGTGAAGTTCCAAAGAGGAAGTCAAAAGCAGAGATACAGCAGGAGCAGATTGAAGTGAGAGAGAAAGTCAAAAATGGTATCTTCGGAACTGATATAGAGGTTGGATTTGATGGCTCTATCACATGTGGATGTGGATCTTTATTCAAGTGTGCATGCTGTTTGAACCCATCAGATGACGACAAACACTATTTATCCTTGGCAGAGGCACTTAGGGTTACAGTGGACAACAGCAGACCTGAAGAGCAAGTCGGTAAACCAATCACATCAGATGGTGCTACTCAAACAGACGACATTTCTGACGAACCATCGGAGAAGTCAGCATTCATAATGGCTACAGATATAGAGATTCCAGAGCCAGATTATGATCACGAACCATTTGATGACAAAAACCACGACGAAAAACCAACATGGATGAATGCAGCCGCATTAGCATGGGCCAACATCCGAACCATCGATACAGAAGAGGTGGAATTCTGGCAGGAACTTGTCTCTAAGTACCTTCATCCTATTGAAGAAGACAAGCAAATGCAAGAAGCCATTGCCAACAGACTCAAGGAACTTCGTAATAAAGCATGCTTTGCTTTCTTCATGCTCAACGCCTGTTGGATTATCATTATATTCTTCCTGGAACTTCAAAGTGAATTGTTTGCTATACCGCTTGGAAGTCTGAAAAGATCAAATGGCGACCCAGCTACCATTGAACCATTCCAGTTCGCCTTTTTTGTTCTGTTTCTGATTATACTAATAATTCAGTTCCTAGCTATGATCTCGCATCGAGTGTACACATTATTTCATATTTTGGCAGCAACCGACATAACTAAAAAGAAAGATAAGTCTGTAGATTTTGGTACTAACCGTCACCTATCACTCAGTGAAATTAACCTAGAAACCAACAGTATCTCTTCAGGAAGAACGCAGCTGTACTTGCATGAGCTACAGTTGAACCCAATGTACAACTTCGAAACAGAATCTGAAATATCGACTCCAGTCTCAGACAATAATACCTTGCCTAAACCTAACCGAACAAACAAATGGGGGAAAATTAAACGTAAGAACAAACGTCCTAAACTTGAAATAGGTCAGAGTACGTCGGAGATTCTCCCAGAGGGTAACGAGTCAGAGAGCTCGTCTCCCACAATGCCACGACGAATCAAGCTCAAGTATCGGCCGTCGATCGTCGACCGCATCGACACTCATATAAGGAGAAGGAGGAGCACTAAACCTAAAATTGTTAGGCCAGAATGTGAAGACGATGAGCGCAACGCTTGGCAGGATAGGCCTTACTTTTAATGCATAAATCGATAATAATCGTAATATATACAAACCAGTTGAGAGGCTTGGTGAACGACCACAGCTGGTGATGGTTTTATAGTGGCAGGCCACATTCGTCGAGCTTCAACAACTCACAGCCAGGGGTGGCGCCAGCGGGGGGTCGGGGGCCAGGGCCACCCGTCGGGGAGAGCTGACAGTTAAACCTTTTACCATTTCTGTATACAAAAATTTTAAGACGAGCGGCAAACAGATGGTGGTACATGACGTGGCCTATATAGGGTCCTGTGCAAGTCACGCAGGTATTTGATGAAGAAATCCACACATGTGCGCAAGAAAACATATTGGCCTGTCAAGAAATTTCCCCTAATCGTTAAAGTGCTGCCTTTGCATTTTACGCTTATAGTACTAAACTTTCTCACCGTATAAATTGCTCTACCTGGTGCAATAGATCGGATGCAAATGTCACGTGACAAAATGAGTGGTGCTATTCAAACATTTCCTCTTAGTATCTTTGGTGCTAATTATATAAATTGTAATTGATGAATACATTTCATATAGTAAACTACGTTATGTGTAGTTTTATATTTCTTATATATTATAAAGATCAATGGTGTTTGAATGAATAGGCCTAATAGATATTTTTATAATCGTATTTGTATTCTTTATAAGGAAAATATAATCTTTATTACACTTATTTATATTTAACTACTGCAACATAAGTTTATCAATAAGACTGTTAATAGTATTTATAATTGGGAATTTATATACGGTTTCTTTCTATCTATTTCTGGTAAGATATTAATTTTCTAAATATAAATTGCTAAGGAGACACTGCATTACGTGTGCTACTCAACCTGTTAATTTATGAGTAAAACTATTTATTTATTAAATTTCAAAATAAATTTAATATTAGCTTAGATATTTTTAGAAACTCATGATAAGGAAAGACGTTGTTAGAAATTTGGCCCACTGGGAAAAATAATATTGGGTTTCACTCATTTTCCTTTACATTCCTTATAGGTGTAGATTTACGTGTTAAATAATGCACTTAATAGTAATTGATGTTAGTTCATGATATTGCTTCTTGGTAAGCCTTAAGCCTGTTTTTCACTAGGCGAATTTATTCGCGCGAATCGGAAGCGTCGGTTCATGCGCATGCGCATTCTATCGGAATTTTTGCGAAGCGAATAAATGCGCAACAAATCAGAGCTCAGGAAGCGAACCGACGCTTTGATTCGCGCGAATAAATTCGCCTAGTGGAAAACCAGCGTAAACGAAACCACAGCGGGGAGTGTTGCACTCTCTTTGACTATCTTTCTCTGACAGTTGTGTGTTTAAAAGAGACCGTCAATTTATCACAGAATAGGGTCCGTGTATGTACAAGCCACCCTCCAATTAGAGACCACTTTTGGGACCGCCGGGGTTTCCGGTCCATGGTCTTTAACAGCTTTGGTCTCTAATTAGAATAATAAAGATAACAGATATTTGTTAATTTTGGACCACAAAAAAGTGGTTTATAATTTGAGGGGTCTTTAATTATAGGGAGACCTGTATTTACAAATCATGTACTTATATACGCGCCTCCTTAGGCATATAATTGTAACATGTAATATTAATATACCGTAAATCGTCGCGCAGACCAATAAGAAAAATAAATCGTAAATTTTGATCGAAAATAAATATTGCGCGAAAATAAATTTGTGATGAAATGAAAGCGACCATTAGTGGAAATTATTCTATATATCGCTAAAGTTGATGCGAGGCACACCGTCGTTTATAAGGATAATGCATTGGGTCCTTTTACACAACAAAATTATTGGTGGGGGGGGGGGTCATCTTACACGAGAGATCTTACATGGTATATTGATATTGAAAAAAGTGAAATAAAAGGCGAATAGTTCAATAATTACATTACTATAATCAATGTTATTATTATTGTTATTATATTATTATTATTATCATTATTATAAATAATTTGACTGCTATTATTAGTATTATGAAAATAAATTAATAAAAATCAACTTATTGCAGTCCTAATGTCATTTTTACTGTATAATTATTTCAGTATGCAATCGTCATCACTTTTTTTTAAATACTGTAATTGGAGCTGGTTGGGTATTTGAGAAGTGTGCGGAGTAATGTCTAACAAGAGAATGTTGACACGAATAATATGAAGAGCAGTGAAAAGTGCTGAATGTGCATAGAGGGAGTAGGCCTCATAGAATTCGAATGTATGAAGAATGTGGGAGAAAATGCAGGAGAAAAACGGAAGAGCTGGACGGGTATGGAGGAGGTGTAAACAGCCAGAAATATAACCAGAGCTTTCGGACAACACTAGTC
>NW_022728604.1:163617-166053 GCF_011630105.1 Anneissia japonica | reverse complement strand
GTCTGGAGCTGGTTATTTTAGTAGACCAGAAGTGTCGGGCTAGTGTTAATCTATTTATTAGCTGCAATGCTCCATCCTCAGGAAGTTGGAAACGTCTTTTTCCGTGTTCTTTATTTCTTAGCAATTCCAACAGTATATGTTCTTCTTGTGATCTAGGCTACTCATTGAGTAACTTGAATGTCGTGTCCTGGGGAACACGTGAAATGCTGCAGAAGTCAAAGGTGGTAAAAGAGATAGATCAAATGAAAGTCAAAGGGAACAATAAGAATGGTGTCTTTGGTACTAATGGTTCGGTCACATGTGGATGTGGAATGTTCTTCAAATGTGCATGGTGTCTGATCCCACCAGAAGACGACACACATATATCTCTCTGGGCAGAGGCGCTTATAGTGACAGCAGACAACAGCATACATGATCAAGTCAAAACCGACCACATCCGATGACCTACTCAAACAAATGACATTTCTGACGAGCCATCGGAGAAGTCAGTACTCATATTTACAGATATAGAGATCCCTGGGAAAAATTATAATAAGAACTTGTTTGATTACGATAGCCACGGCAAAAAGGCGATGATTTATGGGTAAGTGTACAGTACTATTGTCTTTCTGATCAGTATGTTTACAGCAAAGACTGTAAAACTAAACTCATGGCCAGATGACAAGGACTGGTGCCGTCATATGAACAGTATTTTGGTTGTTTTTTTTTTCAACTTTTAAGTGTATGTATATTGTAAACATGAATGGTTATCGTAAAATAATAGTTACAGTACTAACAATACCAATAATAATAATAATAATAATAATAATAATAATAATAATAATAATAATAATAAATAAAGTACAGTTATAATAAACTATAATATTAATAAACAACAATATTTATGGGCAAGAGTACTATTTTCTTTCTGATCAGTATAACATGTAAACCATGGAGGAATACGTAGAAACATATTACTGTATTCCTCCATGGTAAAACTACCGATTTTAAGGGCTGGTGCCGTCATTTGCATGAAGTACCCCCTCTAGAGGGGGTTGAAACTGCAAAAAAGTACACTTATACTCACCGAAACGGCAATGATTTGTAGTGATGTAAGTAAATGTTCTAAATAGAAATGAAAGCTGAGATCAGGCGCATTATGCTTGTCAGTAACAACATAGTTTTACTATGCCTCATTATTGTGTAAATTGAGCACCACTTTGTGCACCCTCTTTGTAACGTTAGTTCTACAATACCGAGCTCCGAGAAGCTCGGAGACCAATAAGGTCTTAATTATCATGTTACATTATATTAAATACAAAGTTTAACTCAGCACCACCACTTCAATTCATAACAGAGCCACAAATCTATATGGAAATTCGCTCAGTGAATAAAATAATAGTTATGAAACAACAATTTGTTTTACAAACATCTCTATTCTGTTTAATATGCATAAGACTAATCTATTATACAATTAATTTTTAGAAATGTAAACACTTTTAAATGGTTGGTGAATTGTACTTTTTAAAAGGCAAATAAATTAATTGAATATGTCTGTTGTTCTACCTAATCAATGTAGTCAGGCGAGCCAAATGGCAGAGCGGTTAGGCAGGGGCAACTCAAATTACAGCCTTAACATCGGCGCTGGTTCCAACCACTACTCGCCCATGGTTCAGTTGGTAGAACCAAGTCGTCTAGGATAAGGACTTAAAATGGAGGTTCTGTGTACACATCTAGCTAGTGTGCACTTTAAAGAACCTGTTGGATCTTTCGGAAGAGTAAGGGGTTACTCCGATGCCATGGTTCACTTCAGCCCATCGTGGAATGATGTGAACACGTAGCTACTATAAGCGCCTCTTTACGGCTGCTAGGTAGTCACGGACCACGCCCATATGCAATTCAGCACAATGACGCTCTGCGAGTTATGGGTTATTCTCCTACCAATAAATGGGTAATTATTTCCAACGTTAAGGAATATGATAACAACACGGTTTAAATAAGTGAACTGATTTTTAATCACAAAAGATGCTTGAGAGCTAGTTTGACTGTAAACACATATCAATCTACATACAACCTCATTCCATTCTCTCTTAAAAAGACAAGTGTAATGTTTGAGGATAAGAGATAAATCCTGTTCGAATGACAGAGCAGATTGGCAGAACTAAGTGCTTGTAGAAATTCGTCTAATTGGTATACATTTAAGAGGTTAATGAACAAAGACAGGCTTGAGAATGCCTGCACATGCACACTTTTGTAAGTCTTGTTAACAATGAGATCTTGCATATTTCTTAGAGTTACAGCATATATGCACATGAAATGTTTGTGCTAAGAATTACATTATACAAATACAAATTAATAAATAGCAAAAGCTAAAAACTTTAACACAACATCAACAGTCTGCTTGTAAAGCAGATCTCACTAGTTCATCTACAATAGTGGTGCATGTGTGTGTATATA
>NW_022728604.1:92194-163109 GCF_011630105.1 Anneissia japonica | reverse complement strand
AGCATCTAGGCCTAGGCCTATGCTTAGGGCCTAGGCTAGGCCAGGTCTGTAGGAATTAGCAGTCAGATAGATATCACGTCACAGCGGTCGATCAGTTGTGGCTGGCCTAGACCTAGACTAGATATAGAGGGGCCTATCCCCAGCAGGGGCCGAAAAATACAGGGATATTATAAATGAATGTGAATAATAATTAAACTTACTGTGTGATGCAGAAACACAATCTGTAGAATCTCAGAGCTAGGCCTAATCCCCAGTGTTCTCAACCAAAACTTTGAGCCAATCCCAAAATCCTGTCATACCTGTCAATAGATGGCGCTAGGCTAGTTTACAGCTCCTCATCATCAGGAGGCTTTGCCCTTTGTTTTAGTTCCACTGATCTCTCCTCTCTGGTTTTCCATTTCTTTAAATCAGACATGACACGGCGCCTGACAATTACATAGGCCTACCGATACCAGGGAGACGTAAACAATCGTTTACATCTCCCTGCCGATATATAATGAATAAGGCAACCTAAGCAAATAATATTTTACTATAACTCAGAATCACTTGTATCTCCTACAATACAATAATGCATTATTTTCCAATGAAAAATACCAAAAAATCATGAAAATCATGTTTCAGATTAACTTTCTCATTTGAAATGACATATAATTATCAACTTGAACATAAGATAAGATAATATTAATTAGTGTTTACCCACAATTTTACAGCTAAAAATGATAGACACTTTCAGTCACTGGAAGTGTTTTTATTATTTTTATCATTATCGAGTATAAAATTCGTGGTACTAAACATATGTTATATTCAATACATCTTTCAAATTTTTTTTTGTCATTTTCAGGGGACAGTACATCTTTAAAAATCTAGGAAAATTGATTAAGAAAATACAATTTAACAAGTTAAATTTTGTTAGTGTTTATTAGGTATCTATTTCAGTCTTACTCAAGTCAGGTACTTTGACAGACTTGATTTGAAAAGAAAAACATTTTAATTATTAATAATAACTTATAGAACTTAAAAATTAAATATTTGAATTTGCTTAGTTGTAGTTAAGTAAGATTATTACCCTTCAGTTGAGAACTAGAAAACAATTTGCTTAGTTGTATTTAAGTAAAGAAAACTAGAAAACAAATAATGGCCATATAGATAAAACCTATAAACAATTTGCGGATACCCTTTTAATATTGTCTTTCATCTAGAAAATCAGAAAATTAAGTGTTTTGTTTGTCTTATCATTGAAATATCAACTACCCTTACTTTATAGATAAAAAAGTTTATCATGTCAGTTACCAGGAAGAGTTTTAAATTTGTTTAATTGTTAATTAATAGAATTACGTTCGTTTATCTGTATGTTATGCCTGTCCTAGATTTCCCTTGTCGTCGGAATTAGAACGAATTATTATTATTTTTTTTTTTTGCTGCACCTTTTCGCAGTCTTTTTTATTACTTTTAGGTCAATGCGCATTATGTAGATCATCGTCCATTAATTTCTGCGTTATCATCGACCATTATTTTCATAACATTCTGACACCATGACATTTCATTGATTTCAATTCTCACTGGCGATTGCACTTATCGTGAATCCCGTTTGTTGACACACATGGGATCGTATTATACATCTTTTGTTTATTATAATCGTATCCTCGGCAACCATTTCACAAAACCTGAGCAACGAGACTGGTGGCGTTGCTGTAGTCATGGGAATGACCTTTAGTTTTGATGACCTCTATTTATTATGAACTGAGTCGGCAGCAGTAGTCATCGGGTAACACTGTGCGATGGAAAGGGGAAGTAGAGCCTAGCCTAGGCCTAGCATCAGGAGCGAGTAACGTCGGATCATAGATGATGTAGTATACAGTTCAGTGGTTGTTAGTATACCTGGAATTATTTATGAACAATGGTTAGTATAATTGAGTGCACTTTCAGCATTTAAATTGTTTGCTGATCCTGTTGTATTTTGTACTTTTTAGCGGTAAGACGGTAGACCCCAGGGCCAGGTGAAGACGGAGGCCCTGCCGCTCTTCTATCTCTCTGAAACTTCCCTCTCTCTGGCTCTAGGCTACCTCTATTTAGGCCTATATTATAAGGCTAGGCCCTACACGATGAATCTCACCAGAAATTTCGCCGAGTGATTGCCTAGGTGACTACCCGATGATTATAGGCTTAGCCTTAGCCAAATTTAACAGTATAATTATAATAATAATAATAATAATAATAATAATAATAATAATAATAATATAATAATAATAATCATAATAATAATAATATTATTATTGTCTTATTTATATATCTTGACTTATAATTATATACAGTAGGTCTATAATATTATATCTTATTGGTATTGGTCACTTATTTATGCAGGACACTTCTCTTCATAGTGTTTTCATTATTTAATAATTTAATTAATGTGTAGCCTTAATTAATGGTATGTTTTATCTTCTTGTGAAGGTTTTGATGAATGAATTTGAGTTTGAATAATAATAATAATAATAATAATAATAATAATAATAATTTAATTATAAATAACAATGGAGCGGACAAGGAGTGATAATGATGACACAATTAATGTTGAAATATTGAATCCGACACAATGGCATGCATTTTTCAGTACATAGATTATGTATTATACTATCTTATCTGAGATTAATTAGTGGATCTTTCGGTTTTTAGTTTAAATCTAAAACTAGCTTAGCCCTGCTTTGAACTTAAGCTTATGCCGCCTAGTCTCTCGAGAATTATCAGAAAATAATCTCATCATTAACAATAGGCCTACTTAAAAAATATTCATAGAATCAGGAGGTTGTGTGATTTTGATATACAGTATGTTGGATAATATTTTGTATCAACGATTCTCTTTTGCGTCTTAATTAGTATGAAAAACTAAACTCTGTCACTTTGTTCGCATGTTGTCCTGTTGCCAAGTTTAGACATGGGCTGCAAAAGTCCCCGCTAAAGTTATTTTTCATGCAGGTAAATTTGATTGTGTTACTCCTTTACAGTTTTACATTTGCTTCTGGTTAAAGGGCAAACAGTACAGTAAAGGCCTGTCTAGACTATCAAATTTTATTGGCAGAAACATGTGACATGCCTAAATATGGTCATGATGACATCACATCATGACCATATATAGGCACATCATGACCATATATAGGCACATCATGACTATATATATATATGGGCATACAACAGTTTTTTTCAAATAAAATTTGATAGTGTGGACAGAGCTTTATAGCCTTGTTTACATGGCTTGTTTATCTGTTGATGTAGGTGTTAAGTGTCCTTGTGGACGGAGTTAGGAACTCCGCATAACAGATCAGTAACTGCAATGACCTACTCACTTACCTCTGCATCGCAGCGGTGTCAACATAGATCATCGGCGTGATTTTCATGCAAATTCACTGTTGTTTGACCTGTGTGAGTCATTGCTGGACGTCACTGTTGATAAACAGCGTGAATACCATTGTTATTATTTGGAAAATTATGTTTTTATCAATTACATACATTTTAAAACTTTTTTGAAAAAGGGTTTGAAAACAAGCAGCAATGTGTGCATTTTTTTCAGGTTAGTTTTAATTAGTTTAATCTGCCATAGATGGCACTCATTTAAATAAACCCAGATTTACTATTTTTTATATTATTTTATAATCAACAATCCAACAGAAACATTACTCACATGTACAGGCATTGGGAATAAATTTAAGAAAAAAATCTATTTTGATTTATATTGCAAAGGCAAGCGCTTTGTAACTGCGAGAAAAAGGCACTATATATATGACCATTATTATTATAAAGTTATTAATTACAACAACAAAAAAACAATTTTAAATGCATTATTTTTCAAATGAATTATTACACTTGAAAAAAAGTTCACTCTAGTTTTATGTGCAGTGAGCCTAAGATCTGGAATCATACTGTTCAAGAAACTAGGCCTAGTGCATCAATTCAAAAGGCTCTGAAAGATCATTTTTTTGCAAAACATGTTTATCTATTTGGATTTTGAAACTTTGTAAGCAACATCATTCCAGTATGTTGTTATCCTGATGAAATAATGCAATATAAATGCCTGACTATTTTATACAAAGTAGGTAATTCAAATTTTGAATTTTATTGTTGCAGTATAGCCTAACACAGACATTGATGTTGTACAAAACACTGCCAAAAAATAGCACCAATAACTCAATGTCTTTTCTAATGTATTTTTATTGGCTTCAGTTTTAATGCAAGCAGTGAAAAAATTGAGGGTGAAAGTCAATGCATAAAATCAGAATTCCAATTGTAAAATTATTCTAGTATTTCACTGAATATAGGTCCCATCTTTTTTTTAAAGTATTTATTAATTTAACTTGATAAATAACTAATAATTTAAGTAACTATAATATAATTGTAAATTATTTTAGTAGTTTAATACTAATATAATTACTGAACTAAAAAAAATTATTTATTTACGTTTAAAATTTGAAAATGCTTTAAAAATGTCAGTCTATAATGCTAGGAATCTGCTCCTCATCAATATTGTTCCACAAGTCAGCACCACGATATGCTCAGCCTTTATAGAAATTTGCCACTATAAATACTGCAATTAAGCCAAAAAAAAAAAAAACACACAAAAAAATGATGTTGCTCAAGCCCGACCAACGCAAAACCATTTAAATTCAAAGGTTGGTGCTCTTTTTCTTTTTTACAAAAGTAGGCCAATATTTCTTTACCAAACAGAAGGCCAATAAGCTTGCGTGATGGTTCAAAAGACTGGTCTAAAGTCAGGCTTCGGAGGGAACAAATTTTTGATATGTTGTACAACTGATTTTTTACAGTAAGACACAAAAAGAATTTTTGACGAAAAACTCTGGAACAGTTAATGAGATACAGCTTTTTGAATATATGAAAACTGAGGAAAAAGGAGTTTAACCACCCTTTTCCCACGTTTTTTCACCAGTTTTTAAATATTAAAAAAATCTGTATCTCATTAACCGTTCCCAGCCGTTCATCAAATATGCTTTTTGCGTCTTCAGTTGTCGAACATACAGTATACAATTTTTTTCCCTCCAGACCCTGACTTAAAGCTTTAATATGTGGATTTTAGTCCTATTGTTACCATTGTATTGTATTGTACAGAATAAACCTGAACAGCCATTATTGTCAAAAATCTGTGTTCCTTGGCAACAAAACATTTTCTTATTTTTGCCTTTTATTGTACTGTAACTTGCTCTTGAAGCGTCAATTGTACCCGGTATCCACTGAAAAGGTAGCAGAAAATAATAGAATAGTATAATGTTTCTTTATTCTGGATGCAATACTTAGTTTAATCTACTTGATGGCACTAGCCTTAGCATGCTACGTACAGTAGCACTCACAAACTGTGGTATAGTCTTAAAATAATTTTTAAAAATTAAAACAAAAATGTAAAATTATTAACTTACTGTAATTAAACTTAAATTGTAAGTACCGGTATCCACTACAAAGAACAATAGCAGGAAATGATTATTAATAATTAGCATACAGATAACTTTTTTTTATTCTGGATGTAGTATATTTAGTTTATTCTACTTTATGGCACTACCCATAGAATGCATGGTAGCATTCACAAAAGAATTAAAACAAAAAAGTGAAATAATGTTATACTTTTGTTGTAACTAAAACAACAATACTTACCTACTAACTCCTTTCAAAATATACCCATTATTTGTTTTCATACTGTACATCGACAACCATAATTAGCTAGTTTTACCTGGAACAAACATCAGTAAATTCTATGACGACAAATAATTTTTATTTTCGGCAAAATTTTTTTGAAAATCCCTATCTAAACTCATCGTTAGTTTACCATCTGTCACTATTTTTAATGCTAGCTGCTAGATTTTAATAATTTCTCTTCAACATCCAACGCATATACCGCCTTCGATTTTCACTTCAGTTTTATGATATTGACGTAAATGTTTGATTTATTACAGTATTATTATTATTATGATTATTATTTTATTATTAGAATTTTAATGGAGACTCGGATCCATCAGTGATAAACCTCTTTTCAAGAACTACAAATTCCTTCTCTCAACATTTTCAAACACTGTCTCAAAACACATTTTTTTCAAATTTTTAATTCTGTTTTACAGTACTATCTAAACAGCGCATTTGATTTTATTTATGCGCTATAGCAAATTTATATATTACGTAACAAATATTCTCAAAAAAATTTGCTTTTCAGAGGAGATATCATAACATTGATGACACATCAATGTACTATTGACTTTAATCATGTTTCCAATGTATTATCCAATTATCAGGTGTTCACAAAACCAGTCAATATTTAGGTTGAATTTGCCCCAGTAACTATTGATTTTGTATCAAGGAAATTCAAGTAATCTATAATAAATACTTTTAAGCAATTTCCTCTGCCCATGTTTAACTCTCTAAGACTTGATCAATGTTGAAACTACACTAGTTTAATAGAATGCATTTCTTATAAATGTAACACTTATTTTTGGTTTTTTTTTTTTTTTTTTGGTGTTTGTTTTTTTTTTTTGTCACTTTTTTTATAAATCTATTTTTAATTTTGAAAAACAATAATAATAATAAATAAATAAATAATAATAATAATAATAATAATAATAATAATAATAATACTGTCAATTTGTATAGCGCCATATCCGCGAAAATGCGCTTATGACGCTGTCAAAAGAGAAAGCAAGAAGAAAAGAGAATTATTTGAAGTGGATGTTAAATAAATGTGTTTCATGACAGGATTTAAAAAGTGAATGGGATCTCGTAGACCAGTAGTTATGAATGCACAGTACCTGCAGCATACTGGTAAAGTGTAAAAAATACAATAATCATTATTATATCATTTAAATTATGTAGTAATAGGTAATAGTGTCTGCTTTCCACTGTTCATTACATAGTAAAGTGTAGCATTAAGCCTGCTGTGTAATTGTGTATCCTGCTGCCTGCCTTCTCATGTTAACCTTAATCATATGCACTACCATATGACAATACATCTTGTTTGTACTGCATACTCTGTTAATATAATTGTGCAAATTATCTGCTAACCATGGCCAAGGAAAACCTTTATTTAATATTAATGTGGTACATAGTACTTCCAAGATTGAAGTGTTCTACCAAGAGCGATACTGTACTGTATCTTTTGTAAATTGATTGTTATAATTTACGTAATGTGTATGTTAAGCCATGCTACAGACCTGATGCCACTCAGCTGTAATTTTTCATCAGGCAAATAATGTATTCATAATTGGTTGTAGATAGTAGGTACTTAGCTTTGTTGCACTTTATCTAATATGATATGGCAAAATCACCACCAACACTGCCCTCCTCCTTTCGATGTCTGGCCAACTTATCTCTACTATAATTATAGCTGGATTGCTCATTGGCCAGTCATTATACAGAAGAAAGTGAAGCTACCAACGCCATGTTGGGAAACCCAAGTGACACGTTTCTTTTGGCATTTTTATTGTTAAAAATAATGATTCTTGCAATACTTTTAATAATAAATTTTAGTTTAACGTAAGGAATTTTTTCAATTCATCCAACTACTCGACGCACCTGTTTATGTAGTTTACAAAAGCGCGAGCGAAGTCGTGTTGTTATAGTGACATAATCACTAAGAGCGCAACAGCACAAACAAGCTCGTTTAATAATTAGAGGATGTGAAAAAAAACATTTCATAAAAAAATTAAAATTTTTATTAATGTATTGTAAGAATCGTTATTTTTAACTCAAATTTAAACAAATGGCAACAAAAACTTTACCAGACCAGTACGCAACTTTAGTATAATTTGCAAATGTGTCCGGTGGCTTCACTAAAACAAGCCAATGAGCAATCTAGCTATTATAGTAGAGAAAAAATGAAGTAATTTATAAATAGTTAAATTTTATTAGGCCTAATTTTGTCTTTTTTCTCTAGGGTCCTACTTTTGTTTTGCACAGTTGACGATTGTCAACTACTCTGATAGTCAATTTTTTTTTAGTTTCTAGAACACTTATTTGTTTGCATAGAATTGTTGTGGTTGTTAGAGAGGGTGCTCTTCTTCCAACCCTATCCTTAAGTCTAGTCAAGGGCAATTATACACTTCGTTTAAATTTAATTGTTTGTCTTTTTGTTTATTTTTCTTGCATTACTTGCTAGGTAATCTTAAGATTATGGTGCTTATGGTACTTTTAATCAGCTTTGAAATAGATTCTTTGTTGTTCCATTTCTTAAAATTTCTACCATCTCAACATTAAGAGTGGTATCTCCTTTTCCTTTCGTGTTTGTGGTTTGTTTTTTGGCCGCCATCTGACATCATTACTAGAACGGCTTGTTTGCTTTTTTTATTCTTTATTTATTTTTGAAATTCTATCTTTTTTCCAATCCGACTTAAGTCTGTATACTGTCAGCGCCTTGAGGCAATTTTATTGTGGAAGGCGCTCTACAAATATCCTACCATTACCATTACCATCAAATATTTTCATTTAAGTATAAAATATCTGAAAACTGTTTTTTCCCCCTTTATATTGATAACGTTATGTAATTTCCACAAATTTGCATACTAGCAGAATTACAGGACAAGAGATTCTATATTCTTTTTTTTTTTGTAGTGAAAAAAAAAATGCACATAGAGTTTGTTGGCTAATTGGCTAATTAATTTGATTTAATACTTCCTGTATTAACATAATTTTTCCAAACCTTGCTCACACTGTATTACTCGATGTCATACTTCTATGCTAGCAGCAGACAGGACAACAGGCAAAACTCACTAATGTTCATATAATTATTTACTAATTGGTAGGCCTAATATCTGCATCTCACCATTATAGCATGAAAAAAACTAATGAGGTACATTATTTTTTTTCCCTTGCTATCAAACTTTATGTGACAGAATTTTGTGTGAATAATTGCACATATATTCACCGTTTTCATGAAGAGACACAAACTTCAATTTCGACGAAAACAACGTTTTGAGAAAAACGCATTTGAAGTAGACTACTTCACAAATCTGTAAATTTTACTATCAAGATAACGGAATTTTGAATATTTTTTACATATGTTTAAAGATAAAGCATCCAAATCCAAATGTGTAATTTATTTTTCATTTCTTAACTTTAATCAACCTGTTAATTAGCATGAACAGTTTGTGTCTGTTCGTGAAAACGATCAGAATAAACACAGCATATGTTGTTTACACGTAGAGTGAAGTTTGTGTCTCTTCGTGAAAAATGGTACGTGCTGTACGCGCCCCCGTTGTTAAGACACAAACTTGCACAAACTGTATTTTAGCTATGTGTTAACCATTGTAGTCAAGGGTGAAAACAGGCCTACAATCTCGGCTTATCCTGCTTTAATCATTGTGTTTTTACGAATAATTCCACATTTGATGCACATGTATAGACCTATCCCAAGTTATACTGCAAAAAGGGTACTGGTATGCCTAGATAAGCTGGGGAAATCTAATTTTTACATCTAGCCCTAGCCAAGCTAGGCCTTACCTAGCGATCACAACGATTGCAACGCCGCACGCACGTCTTTTAATAACCCAATGAAAGTTTGTCTCTGTTCGTGAAAACGAAAAATCAATTTTTCTCGGTTTGTGCGCAACTGCTTATTAGCTTAATTAGCTTATTAGTGTAATACCACTATTAAAAATTATAGTTATTATAATAATAAAGTTTGATGTACATAATCAAAGAAAGAAAAAATTGAAAAAATATGATTTTTTAAGTTTGTGTCATTTAGTGAAATGGTGACGATATATGGGCATGATAATGTCATATCAATATCAGTGTTTATGCTGCCATTAGCCAAATAGCCAAATCCTAATAAAAGCTGAATTTTGCTAAATATTTTCATTCAAAATTAACCAAAAAGCTAATGGAATTGAAGTTATTATTGCTTATATTCTTTTGTTTTGGCTAATCAAATTTCTGTTTGGCTAATTATTTTCATACCAAATTAGCCAAATTGCAAAATATTATTTATGGCCAAATTAAACCCTGAATATCATACACATATATGGGCAAATCTCAAAATTCGCTAACATAAAATTTGATAGATTATTGAGCTTTAGAATCTATTCATGTCTGCTTACTTGTGATCTACCTAGGTAATTAATAACAATAATAATAATAATGGTTGACTTATAGAACGCATATTATGGAAACCTCTATGCGCTTAACATAAACATGAAAAAACAAGAAAGTAATACTAATCCCACATGTTAAACTACTCATGGTTTGACCGTTAACTCCGAGGAATTTATCCGCCCTTTGTTTTAAAGCTATTTTTTTTTTTTTTTTTGCTGCTGAGGTTGCCAGTTAGTCTACAGTAGCTTGAGTGGATGCATTTTAACTTCATACCCAGGACATCTTAACTACAGCTAAAATTAATCTTAACTACTTAAAACAACTAACTTAAATTATGGTAACAATCTAAAATATTTAATTAATTATTACTTAATAAGATTCAACTTCAATTTAAATTTTGTTGAAATTGTAATAATTAAAAATTATACACAAATAAAATTATTTTCTATTTAGAGTTGATGCTGAATGTTTAAACTAAGTTGTAAAGCCTAAGATTAAAATTATTCTGAGGAGATACAGTAGTCACTGTATATTGCTGTAGAATAGATTCATTGTTGATGTTCGTTCCTTGTAGTTGGATTCATCGACACGCAAAGTTTCTGTCATTTATGATCATTTATTTCACACTCGTGTTGTGAAGTCAAATCTAGATATTTTATAGGATGTTTATTTTACGAACGTTTACGATAATTTAGCGCTTGATGAGTTCTTAAGCTAATGTAATCCCCTCTAAATACGCTAAGATAGGCTGAGGAAGTTTGTTGGATGAGAAAGGTGGTGATAAATTTAGTAAGGTGCTTTTCTTGCATTGTAATGACAGCTAGATTTGTCTCTTGCTGATGGCAACCTTCAACAACAACAACAATCTGAAGTAATGGTCAAAATATACTAAAAAACAAAACAAAATTATTAATTATTACTTTGAATGTAATTCACAAATAAAAATCTTGTAATTAGCTTGATTTAATATTTTGACTGCTTACTGTTCAGTGTGGATTTTAAAGTTCGACCTTTAATCATTTTTATATTATGCTGACAAAAAAAATTGATCGCTAGATTTTTTGTCGTCTCTAATCGTGTGACTCACAATTGTTGTTAATCGCCAACTGGTTACCACAGATCAGATGTCAGTTTAGTTAGTTGCAATGGTAACATAAGCGTAGTTTTAAAAAAATACACATATTATTTTGTAGATGTGTTTTTCTCTGCAAGATAGTGAAAGTCACATATCCAGGGCAGGGAATTGTGAATATCAGAAAATAATTAAGCTCTCCTTATCTTTCAATTGTGCCCCCATCATTATAAATGTATTTTCTCAAAAGAAAGTTTAATGGATTCACAGGCAATAATCACAGTGTCTAGGGATGGTCAGCATCACTCAGCAACGGTCAATATATTACATAGCAACAGTCAATAATGATAATCAATCAAAAACAAAATAATTGGTTGGCAATGAGGAGTTGTATATTTTTTGGGTAAAGTAGACCTAATTTAACTAATGTAATTAGCGCTCTTGCCTTGTACTTCTGCTGAATACTGCTTGAACAACAGTCATTTGATATGCCATTGAGAAATTAGACTGTACTCTTGAAACCTTGCGTTGTCTGAATGGATCAGAACGAGGGAAGATTCGTCTCTGCTATATTTTTTAATGCATTTCAATCAGACCTTAGGCCATCATGTACTTCATCCCATCCAATAAATTATTCACAATTCTGAGTTTTCCCAAAATTGATTATTGACCGTTTGTATGATTTTTAACCTCTTCAGTGTAATACCTTGAGACCTCAAAACCTTGAATACAATTTCTAATTTTCAAATGAATCTAAAATTTTATTAAAATTATTAACAGTATAAATGAGTGTATTTAAGATTGAGTTTAGTTAATGATTTTATATTGTAATTCGTTTATTATTCAATTTTTGCCTGTTTGTTTTATTTTCAGTTTTGTTAATTTACAATGTCTTCACGGCCTTGTTAAAAACACTATTCTACTTTTAATTGAGTATTTCCCATTCTATAAGTACATTTGTTTTTCAAGGTCATAATAATAATAGATAAATCAGTTGTATATATTTTGTATGGAAAAGAACTCCAAGGTATAACTAGATTACACAAATCAATGGTGATGTTGGTAGTCTATGAGTGGATACTTACCTGGATAAACCGACTTATTGCCTATTCTTTCTCACACAAGAAACACCCCTCGAAAAAGAATGAGGAAGTTGCATGGTTGCCGGGCCGCTTGTGCTTGGCGCCAGGAGTCGACTGTTCTATTATTTTTCGAGGGGTGTTTCTCGTGTGAGAAAGAATAGGCAATTAGTCGGTTTATCCAGGTAAGTATTCATGAAGTAGACAATGTTACTTTATTATAGGCTGGCAGGTTTGGCTTGGATCCTGACTGAATGTGATTGATTTTGATAATGATTTATAGAGATGTTGTGAGGATAATAAGGTTAGGTATGATGACTAAATGATGAATTGACAAACATTATTGGAGTTCCTAGAATCATAGTGATTATGATGGTCATGGTGATAATGGTTATAGGGAAAAACAATACTAAGAAAATTATGTTGCATTAGCACGTCATAAGAATAATGTAACTCTCATTTACAGTTGCAACATAGTCGAATGCCGGCTAAAAAAAACCAGATGTACTGTATAACACTGTAAGATTAGAACCCCTCCTTTGGGATACTCCTACTAAGGGGACACTTTTTGCCAAGAAATGATGAAAAGTATATCTTTTAACACTACAGCCAACCCCTATTCTGGGGCACCCCTAATAAGGGGACACATTTGGTCCCAAAAGTGTCCCCTTAAGTCTTCTTCCTTGAACCTAGGTCATACAAAGTTATGTCGTCATTCTCCTAGTCTTATATTTTTTCATCCTTAAAATTATATTTAGCCTGTCCATTCTGTAAGGTAGACAGTTTTCTGGAGGTCTGCCTTTTTTTTGTTTTTTTTTCTGTGCTCATCCTGCATGTGACACATCCAAACCAATAATTTACTGTACACCTCTTTATAACATCTAATGATGTTGAATTCTTCTAATTTGGGAAAAAATTGCCAGAACCTGTCTCTTTATTGTGATCTCTGATATGATAGCATATTGTGGCCAAAGGCCAAATTGCTTGCCATTTACAATAATATACCAATTATTGAAGAGCCCTATTTCTGTGTTGATTTCTTCTGATATTGAAAAAAGACAGTGATTACCACTTTAGTCTAATGTCTGATACGATAACATATCGTGGCCAAAGGCCAAATTGCGTGAAATTAATTCAAATACGTAAAAAATACCTAGATAACAATTTAACAGCCTATATGCCTATCGCTACTGTAATGGACTTGTAACAGACCTTGGTAGCATTTTATTTCAAATGCCATTGGCTTCCATTGATTGTTAGTGTCCAACTTTCCGAGCCATAGTAAAAATTGACATTTCTGTAGCTCTTTGAAGTAGTTCGATTTTGAATTTCATAGTTTCCATAATTGTGTTGAGGTCAGTTACCTAAGTAATAATATTTAATTAATGAACTTAGGTGGTTACAAGATTACCTTGGTCAATAATTTGCCATTCAATCTTTATTCAAACTAGCTGTGTATCAAGTATTAACAGTAGTCATGTAAATAATCACTGATTCTGCAGTACAGCTTTTAATTACTGTATTTAATTTATTTTGGTGTAATATTTCAAATGCATCCCATGTGGTAAAAATCTAAAAAACAATAATCAATAAACTGAAACCATTCTTACAATTTTTATACATTTTTTAATTGATTGACTAGAATAGTGATGAATTTAAGAATATTTTTTATAAAAAAAAAACTGAAAACCATTAATAATAGAATTACAATTATTTGTATTAAAATATCTGCAAGACATTGAAAGTAGAACTGTTTTGATTAGTGTCTCATTAAAATTTGATGACTTTTTTATCCTTCTGAGCAATTTAGTGATTTTTAATTTCCTTTTTGAGTGTTTTTTTCCCTAGATTTTCCAACATACAGTGTTTTGAGGATTGATTTACGTGTCTGTTAATATACATTAAGCTGTAGAAAAGAAATGCGTGACCAGCATTTATTGCCAATAATCAGTGTTTTATTTGTCTCCTAATTTGAATTGTTCCAATTGTGTGTAATCTTGTTTATTTAATGAAGGCAATTAATTTGGTAGTTCATTTGAGGCAGGTAAATTCTTTAGCCATCTCAATTCAATCTTTACGAGATGTTACAGCACAAACACCGTGCCATAAGATGCAACCTTTCTAACAAATTCCTGTCGAAGTCTTCTGACCAAAACAACTCCACTCCACTCATAATGCAACTAGATATGTGGAGCCTCTTAAATGTATGTTTTGTCTTGTGTAATTTATATTGTTAATGGTGTTTATGCTGTTGAATGAAATGAAATAATAATAAATAATGTATTATGAAGAATCCTTATTATTATAGGTTTTACTACAGTACAGTAATTGGAAATATTCATGAAATATACACCCAACTTAATACTTGTCACATTTTGGAACATTAACGTTCTGAACGAAGTGCATTGACATTGATGTTAGGCCAAATATTAAAAAAGATATATTATGCTTCTCGTCCCTCCAGTATTTTGTGCCACTATGTTTTTTTTTTACTTTCACATCACCAAACAAATAATCCTGCAGAAAATCAAACATACTGATAGCTATTGAGTAATCTGTTAAATCCTGTAGAAATTCAAACATCCTGATAACTATTGAGTATTATTGGTCAAATCTTGCAGAAATTTAAACATCCTGATAACTATTGAGTATTATTGGTCAAATCCTGCAGAAATTCAAAAATCCTGATAACTATTGGGCACTATTGGTAAAATCCTGCAAAAATTCAAACATCCTACAGTAATAACTATTAAGTATTGCTGGTCAAATCCTACAGAAATTCAGACATCCTGATCCGTGATTGTGTCTATTGAAGGACTGGCGACCTATAAGTGGAAGCTTATTATGCAGGTTAATGTCACAAGTGATCACTAGTTCTAGAATCAGTATAAAATATGAGGATGATGTACTGTGACAAATGACATTTCACATTTGTCTCGAAGATTATTTGAAACACATAATGTCACAGTGATACTAGAATAGTGACTTTACTAGAACTAGTGAATATTTTCAATGAGTTATAACACAATATAATATTATAATTTGAATTAATAATTAAATGGAATATTTACAGAATATCAATTAAAATTTACAGAATATCAATTAAAATTTCTATCATGAATAAAATTGAATAAATGAATAATATGAATTAATAAATAAATAAGTGAATATTAAACAAGATAATGAATGATCTCTGAGTAGAGTATGTTTATTTGACTTAGCTAGCGTTAGTAGTAGACAGTGCTTGTTCTTCTCATGTAAGATAAGCTAATGTTATGACAACCTACTTTAGTTTACTCTCATACAGTATCCTTTCAATGTTATTGATTCAATATTGTAGTTTATCTCATTTTTTTGTACAGTACTTAGGATAGCAACAGTTTTAAACATTTTTATAGATTCTCAATATCTTATCGAATTGAATTACATTGACATTTATTAGGTATTCCAACACAAAATGTGACAGAAATGGTTGCACAAAGTAAAAGAAAAATGACATAAAAAAAAACAAAAAAAAAAAACAGTAAAGACCTAAAAATAAACCAGAGTGAATGAAGAACCAGGATGGTCATAAAGCTAAACATAAAAACAAGCATTGAACAAAGTAATTATCAAACTAATTACTATAACAAATGTAGAAATTTCCAATACTACTCAATCAATGTAATATTAATTGATATTTACCATTTTAATGATGTGTGTGGTATTGGCTGGCACTCAAGGAAGATTTAAATAATTTGCGCAGTTCACATTGGAATGCTCAGGGAAATCAGCCTGGATATTCTTTATTCAGTTAAATTTACTGGTCAGCTTGGGCAGGTATCTCAAATTGGAAAAAGTAATTTCCAGGAGATCTTATTAAACAAGCTTTCTTAGCAGGTCTAATTTTGTTTTGATGCTTATGATGATACAAATTCACCCTGACTTCCATAAGAGATGATAATAAAGGGGCACAGTTAGTAGAAGCATACAGATTTAATGAAATTCTTCTCCAGTTGTGGTGGGGGGTGGGGGGGGGAGTGGCGCAGCGCTCCGATTACCAGGAGACTCCCACAATTTCAAAGGAACTTGGGCCCCTGGCTTGAGTAATATGACCAAGGTCAATGTTGATTTATTATTTTTTCGTCAAACTAACCAATACATTTATTTAACAGTAATAAAAAGAAAAATATATAAATGTAAATATAAAGAAAAGAACCAGTTTAGTTTGGATCAAGACAAGGTCAAACTGACCAGTACATTTATTTATTCTGTTCAATAATTAAAGAAAGAAAAATATATAAACAAATATAAAGAAAAGAACTAATTTTATTTCGATCAAGGGAAGGTTAAACTGACTAGAACATTTATTTATTTTATTTATTCTGTTCAAAAAAATAAAAAAAGAAAAATATATAAACATAAATATAACAATGACAATAAAATATGATTGAGATTGAAATTGATAGAGATATAGAAAAAAAAACAATTTAATCTGAATCAAGGCAAGGTCAAACTGACCAGTATATTTATTTATTTTTGTTATTTATTTTTTCTTTAAAGTGATAGATGCAGCGGTTTGTTTTTTTGTTTTTGTTTTTAATCGGAACAATAGGATATTACATTTTTTATTGATGGGGGAGGGACTGTTTTTATTTAGCAAGAATATTGGGATATATATTTTATAAAAACTGGTAATTTCATTGTTTTTTAAAAGAAAATGTATTTCCAGTCATAAAATTGCATTGTTTTCTTTATGTTGTTGAAATAAATGTTGCGGCAAAAAAAATTTTTTTTTTATTCCTTCATCAATATTTCCCAAATTTTTGGCACAGATGGGAGTGGTAATCTAACATTTTTTTTCTATGTGCCCTAATACTTTTTTTTTTTAAAGTTGGTAACAGCTATATGTGCCATCAAATGACCAAAATTTGCAATAATGTACTGTGGTAATTTCTTTATAATTAGTTTGTGTCTGAAATTGATGTGGTTTTCGTGTTTATAGATGTAGTGTGCATTCCTGTTGCTATGGCAGTTGTATTCAAGCTGGTATGTTGATTGCAATAATCTCACAATCAACAAATACCAAGGTTGAGTCAATTCCAACCTGGAGACAGAATTATCACCAGCAAGATGCTTGGAGACTTGTATATACTAGCATGGGTGTATCTAGGGGGTGTGCATGACCCCTAAAATAATACTTGTTCTCCTCATTTCAAGACTCCTAGATATATGACACTGTTTGTAGTAGTAGGTTGATGGTGATAATTCTGGTCACAGTTGTGGTACATGGTGAGCGGTAGTGGTTTTGGTGGTTGTATGTATAGTTTGATGTAGTACTTACATACTGTATCTAAAAACTCTTCTACCTTCCTACCAAATTATCAATTTATCTGCATTCCAATAGTACTATAGTGCTATAGTAATTTTAATATGTTTCTTTTAATGAGTGTGATTTGTTTTACTTCAGCTTTCTTTTGTGTGAACGAATGGTAAAGTTAGTTTTTTCTAGATAAGGAGGGAGGGGTAAAGTTCAGTATTGACTTGCTAGACATGAAAGAGTGAGCTTTAGTATTTTGTTTTTAAAGCTTAGCAAGTTAAAGAAAGTAAGATATTTGAAGTGAGGAATAAATTTAGTATTGGAAGGAGGAAGGTAAGTAGGTAACGGTTGAACTTGAAGCTCTGGGCTGGCTCGAGTTTATCTCTCCTTCTGAAAACGTTTAGGCCAGACTGAAATGCTGTAGCCTAGGAGGTAATTCAACTCCTCTCTCACAAGTCTGTTTTACCTTCCTAACATATATGCCGGGACCCATTACTCCTGCATAGGGAGAGACAAACGTAGGTAGTTCATCTTGACTATGACACAAGCAACTTGCACAGGGATGGTTTGGAGCCCCGACCTCAAGGTTGAGAGGTCGAGCTACAACCGTGTACAATAATATAGTAAAATTGATACCTAGTAATAGTAAAGAATTTTGTTCTTTTTTAATTCAAAATTCATGCCATATCAAAATTGCAATTTCAGATTGTTTGAATAATTTTGAATTTCCAGTGATACATTATTCTGGCACGTGTTTACATAATATGAAATGTCATCCATGCTTGTTTGTTCTGTTGTGTTTGTCATTTGTTAATGAATTCCTGTTGCCAATTCTCTATCCTGATGATTGTTCTGGTCTCGCACATACAGAGGCCAATGTCTTTATACAGTAAATATTTAATTTTGTCTTTCAAGCTCTCCTTTAGTTTCTGCATGTTGATTGTTACTGTTTTAAAAGCAAGAAATTAGTTTTTACACTGTATGAAGTGCAGATTGGGACTTAATCAACAGTTGAGAAAACAGGAACAATAATATGTGTTCAACAGTATTTGTTAAAAGAAACTAGCGGCTCATCATTTATTTTAAATAGCATTGTAGAGCAAACTTGACTCCAAGGAACTCATCTGCTCTTTGTTCAGCTGTTATATTGCTCCTAGGTGACATCCACCCCATCCCAGCCAGTGGCCACCTAGAACAACAATAGTTAGTGAGGCTGCCAGTCATACTGTGATGCCGACGACCTGACCGGATGTAGTTTAGTGTCATACGCAGGTCATTGCCGTTGTTTCTAATTTTTAAACATAGGGGAATTACATAAAATTAAAACTGATTACACTAATACAAAATTAGGCAGCAACTGAACTAAAAAAAATTGTAGTTTAGAATTTTATGGTTTGAGAGATTTGCGTTAGTAATCACTAGAGTAATTAATGTCCATGTTTATTTTTCTGATTATGTTAGAAAAACAAAGTACTTCAGTAAGTCAATAAGAGCTATATCTACTAAGGGCTTTTTTTCAGTGGGACTGCCTTTGAATTAAGCTAGAACATCATTATACACCATTATACTGATGGAGACAACTATAGTACTTTTAACAATAGCTTCTTCTACTGATTGTTTATTTAAGCGTGTTATCACAGTATAGGCCTTGCCAACCAGCTTAGTGCTTTTACTGTTGATTTTAGTCAACAGAAAAACACTCCATTACCCTTATTAATTGTATTATGTAATGTCACTGTTGTAATTTCAATAACTAAACAAGACGGTGAACAACCTTTATTCATTTATTTATTCTTTCTTTCATGTGCTTTAAAATACAGTTAGTATTATTTTCCATATTGATTTTGAAAGTATAATAAAATATGAAGTAAATAAAAAGTAAATGTGAACAATTATTCTAGAAAATCTACGGAAAAACTATATTAATTTATTTTATTATTAGGGTAAATACAGGGGCCCAAGTCTGCCGCAAGTAGCGGAAGTATCCCGGAAATCTGTATGCCTCCCGCATTCTCGCATACAAACAAGAATCCCCCGTAATATAACCCATCTCCTACAAATTAATTAAATATGTGGCAAAGACAAGCCAAACCAGTCACTCGTCACAAATCGTGTTTCAGAGAAAATGGCCAAAATATGCTGGAATGTCAAATTTTTAAAAATCTATTTTATTGCACTAAACTAATCTTCACATATCTATACATCATTGCATGCTGTTATTTTCCCCATTTTCAATGTTAAAACAACACTTTTTAAGGATTTGAAGATAGTTTCTGCATGAGAAATGCCTGAAATCATAAACTTTGAAGGCTGATTTCTCATATATTGTTCTTTAAACAGCTATATGTTTAAACGCTTGTAACTTCATAAGGAAATGTCCGATTTGAATGATTTTTTTACCATTTTATAGCTATTATTTTACTCTCTAACACTGTATTAATAACTCAAAATCGATTTTTTGCGACGAGTGACTGGTTTGGCTTGTCTTTGCCACATATGCTTGTTTTTACTACCCCTTTATTATAAATGTGTCACAGAAGTCAGTGCTAATAACACCAAGAGTAGGTAAATAAAATTAGATGTGCTGAAATCTTGTTTAAATAGATCTCCTGGAAATGACTTCTTCCAACTTACTCAGGACCTCTGGTAAATGTTACCAACCTTTGTCATTTATTTACCGGGGTCCCAAGTCTACCGGAACTCGCGAGAGTCTCCCGGAAATCGGGATGGCCTCCTGCACTCCCGCAAGCAAGCAAGAATCTCCCGGAAATCAACCCATCTCCGCAAATTCATAATTTTGCACGTTTTCACTGCTTTATTATCAATTTTCTCACGGAAGTCAGTGCCGATGTGTATCCCTATGTGCAGGAAAATAAAATTAAATGTGTTAAAAAAGCTCATTAACCAGATCAGTGGCGGACTCCCATCCCACCCCCCTCCAGATCTCCCAGAAATGACTTTTCCAACTTGGGACCCCTGTAATTCATTCTTTCTTTGTAGAGTACTTTCAACTATAAATAATACTAGTTTCCAAAGTGGTTCAGAAAATACAACAAAGTGTATAGTATGTATTAAATAAGCATAAGAAGTACAACTTAAATATAAAATATTGAATACATACATTAAGATTAATATATATTTACAATACAAATAATCTACAGAAACTAGGGCAGGATCAGCTTTGTTGTAATGGCTCTATTACAGGAATTACAACTTAAAAAGTACAACTTTAAAAAAAAGTATATTTACATTACAAATAATTTGTAGGAAGTAGGTCAAGATGAGTATTCTTATGTGGACTCATTGAAGGAATTGTATCCTTCCATATCATCTTCCTCTCTAAACTAGTGAGAGCTTTATTATTTTGTACTTACTAGTACACCTGGAAGCATCTGCCTACTCACACAGAGCAGTGTGATATCCCTAGCATTAAATGATCATCAATCGTCAATAAGAACCGAAGTATAACCTGTAAACCAAGAAGTGCGCTACATATCATTTTCTATCACTGTAATTAGTTCAACAAAAACATGGCCGCATTGCTGGTTAGGGCATGACTCTTGATGAATTGGGAGGTTCATTATTTTGACAAGTTAAAATAATGTTTTAGAGATTTTTAGTGGGGTTTTGTGACCGCTAAGTTTTGTTTGCGTACATTACAGTTGATTGTGAAAAAAAAGCATGGATTTCCTATTCTGTCATTGTACGAATAATTTATTCTCATTTAAAGACTGATAAAATCTGGGAAATCCACTGTGTATACTATAAAGGACGTTATTTATTTGAACAGATGCATAGAAGGGACATTTGTAAAACAACATGCTTTTTGTCTAATCCTCTGTAACATAAATTCTACAATATTTCACTTTAGGTGACATTTTATATCTTAAAGTTTAATAGTGAACTGTGAAACCCTAAAGTTCGATCATCTAAGAAGATCGAAAAATGAAAACTATCATAATTTTCTTTTGGGTAGAGCAACAAGTCACAAAAAAAGAGTATATTTTGTACTCTGGTAAATGATGAAAAAAGTTATGACCCTGAATACAAAGTAATTATAGTATTTCCTCTGTTTTTTTAAGTTTGTTTGTAGTTCAACTGAGTCATTACTTTAGTTATATCATTATCGTTGATATACTTGTGATCCACAGACCGTCAAACTCATCTCCATTCTCTTTAGATATCTCTGTCATTCAATGATTCAGCTTTTACTTCCATTATAATCAAGACCATCTTTATCTCAGAAAATGAGAAAGCTAAATTCTTATCCACACTGCTAATTATTCTCATCATTACCTCATCATCACTTCCCACTACATATTTAGAGATTTTTCCGTTTTCCGATACAGTAGTTTCTGATGTGGCTTCATAGTTTCTTTGATCGGAGACTTGCCACAGATCTTTATTGTAATGTCCCTTCTACAGAGGCGAGATGGTAAAGAACAATTACGGTACTAGACTTTTTGACAAAACCAAATGTTATTTATTGATATATATCTTATATATGGATAACACATTTTCGATTGTATGAGACAAATGTTTTTATAGCCCATCGTAAAAGTCAACCTATAAATAAATATTATATATAAGTGGAAACTATAAAAGACATTATAAGTCAATTGTGACGTCATCACTGCAACGTTATTTGCCTATTACCCACCGTCCACTAATTTTTCAATTAGTGGACGCTTGGCTTGAATTTTTTTAGGTTCGTGTGCAAAAAAAAATTCCTCATTTTTTTGTCATCACCGCAAAGACATCGCGGACCGCGATAAAAATTGAATTGTAATTGAAAATTACTTTTGTAAAACAAGCTTAATTAGAACCCAAAGAAAGTTACTCAAATTTAATATTAAGAATTTAACAATTAAGGAATTCATTGAATCAATGGACCCTCAAACACAACAAACTGAACGTTTAATATGAATATTCTAGACCTATTTTAAAGACTCAAGGAACAAATTTAGATGTACTGTAGGCCTCGGCCAGGCAGGAGGCCGCCCAGGCCTCCTCTTACTAGGCCTAATACTAGGCCGTAGCCTAGCCTAGTTATGAAATCATTGCATGATTTTACCTGTCTGCATGCACCGACCAAAAAGGACGTCAGTGACTGTATTCTCTCTCGAATACTGAAATGTTTATTTCTTTGACGAAAGTCTATCAAAATAGCATTACAAACAAGTTCTTTCTATCACAATACAAATTACAAATAGTTATTCATCGTATCCGCACTGCACTGCTGATGTGTAGTTAAACGCGTACTGCAGGAGCAAAAATAAGAATACACACAGCTAAATGTAAATACGCATGCGTATACTGATCATATCACTATAGCAACAGTTGGTTATAAAAAACTAAAATTAAAAGACGGCGATTGACTTAGCCATTAGTAGAGCATGCATCGTACACTAAATGGAAAATTATTATACTTAGGTTAGATTTAATGCATTCAAAAATTTCCTTCGGGCATTGCAGGCCCTCAGGAAATTTTTTCAAGCATTAAATCTAACCTTCGTATAATAATTTTCCTATAGTGTACTATGCAGAGCTCTACTAATTGCTTATTATTTATTTACGCAGATATGCATAGTGCAGACATTTTTGAAACAACAGAGCTTTTGTTTGATCCTCCGAACCATAAATTGTATGGTATTTCACTTTAAGTGACATTTTATACCTTAAAGTTATGCTCCGGAGGAAAACATTTTTTGGTATGTAAAAAAAAAAAAAAAAGCATATTTGACGAAAAACTCATGAACGGTTAATGAAATATGGATTTTTGAATATTTAAAAACTGGGGAAAAAAATGGTTGTTACACCCCTTTTTTATTCAAAAATCGATATCTTAACTGTTCTCAAGTTTTTGTCAAACATGCTTTTTATGTCTTACAAAAATCAGTACAAAATATATTTTTTTTAAATTTCCTCTGGAGCCTGGCTTTAAACTGTCTTGTGTAATATTTGTCGTAATCCAAAGTCAGAACAGCATGAATTTGCTCATTAAAAAATTTTAAAAAATCACTTTTGATAAAGTCACACAGATCAAAAGCAATTTAATATTTACAATGACCGACATTTAACTACAATTATCTTTAAATTGATTACCACAAGCCAGCATAAGTTTTCAGCTTGTGCCTATGGGCAGCATATGTGGCAAAGACAAGCCAAACCAGTCACTCGTCGCAAAAATCAATTTTGAGTTATTAATACAGTGTTAGAGAGTAAAATAATAGCTATTAAATGGTAAAAAAAGTCATTTAAATCGGACATTTCCTTATGAAGTTACCAGTGTTTAACCACACAGCTGTTTAAAGAACAATATATGAGAAATTAACTGTCAAAATTTATGATTTCAGGCATTTCTCATGCAGAAACTATCTTTAAATCCTTAAAAAGTATTGTTTTAACATTGAAAATGGGGAAAATAATAGAATGATGTGTAGATATATAAAGGTTAGTTTAATGCAATAGAATAGATTTTTTTAAATTTGACATTTCAGCATGTTTTGGCCATTTTCTCTGAAACACGATTTGCGACGAGTGACTGGTTTGGCTTGTCTTTGCCACATATTAAGCTAAATTTGTAATTAATAGGTATTCAGAAATAATTCACTTGATATTTAGTTTTTTTGCAAAATTTAACCTAAGTAAACATTATTGAAGATAAGTGTTTTATAGTAATTTAGTACAAGGTATTTTTTTTTCTTTTACAACATGTAACTTCTATTTAACATAAGTAGTTATTTTTATTATAATTTACAGTGTTTTTTTAATATATATTTCAATAAACATCTCAATTTTTTATTTAATTTTTTTTCCAGTAATGGCTTATAAAATAAAAAATAGCTAGTATAAATATTCTTATAATTGAGAAATGATGACATCATCGGCCACAACGATTTATTTACAGACCGGTACAGTACGGTGTGCTAAAAACAAGAAACATATCCAAACAGATGACTTGCATTCTTAATATTCTGTTCCATTTGAATTAAAATGTATATGCTTTATAACTAGCCATCTTCTCCAAATTAATCTTTATAGTGTTCTATTACAATTAAAACTCAACCATCCATTTTCCAGTGACCAAATTGTTTCAGTATCAGCTGTTACCTTGAAATTAGAATATACTGGCTGCGTTAAGCTAAAGAAAATCTTAAATAGGAGAGGTTTGCTGTCTACAGTATATGTCATATTTCACTACTTGAAGAATAAAATTTCATATTTGGACTGTATCTAATATTTAAGTAGTAGCTTCCTATTGGAAATTAGTTAATTAAGAAAGTATTTATCTTGCTTGGTTCTTGTTCTCGAATCTTGATGTATTATTGCAAGTGTGATACCTATAGTCAGTCAGAAAGCAATTTTACAAAGACTGTTTTCAAGTAGTTGGTTTCCTATGGTTAGTTGTTGGAAAAAAGGAAAACTTTTATAGTCTGTAGGGAAATTTATGTATTTTAGTGGACGGTTTGTTGCTCTCTGGAAACATAATGAAGAAAAGGCGAGTTAACAAGTTCTTACAAATTTTGTACTGTAATGTTGCTTGCTAATTAACAATATCTGAATATTATTGATGTTCTCTGCATAGATCTTTTTTGTCTGGTAATCAATTATTGATTGATGTTTTTTTTTTGTAGAGTTTTCCTATAGATTGAAACCAGTCAGTGTCTCGAAAATGTAAGTCACAAACTTCATACTGTGCTATAGAGTTATTAACACTCAAGAACAACATATTCTACATTTTTTTGTTAATACTATGGTGAAAACTGAATTAATAAGATCCATAAATCAACAATTATATCTGTTATTTACTGGTTTGAATTTATTATCCTATTGTATAGTTATTTATTTTGAAATTCCCTCATATTCAACAGAAAATATGGTGCTTCTAGGTACACTGGGGAGTTTTCTGACACTATAATGGCTCCCTGGGTAAACTAGGGAGTTGTTATAGCACATACCTCCATGGCTATAGTGATGCTATAATAACTCCCTAGGTACACTTACCAATTATAGGTTGAAGATATGTGATATGCTACTGTACTATGCTTGTCTCGAGGGCAGTGTTCATACAAGATTTTTATAGGCGATAATCTTACACATTTTCCAATGTAGCCCAGGGTTTCGATTTTATAACCATTCATTCTGGAACATCATTATCACCCAACAAAAGGAGAGCTCTGCATAAGTTATAATAAATTAAGCCTGGGTTTGTCTAGCTTGTTGTCATCTTTTTGCTACCAAAGAGGGCCTAAAATTCTTTGTTTTGTTCACACTATTAAATTTTATGTGACAATTTATGTGATGTGTCCATATGGGTATGATGATATCATTACACCCAAATATGGCCATACCACTCTTTTTTTTGTCAATAAAATCTGAAAGTGTGGACAGGAGAGCCTTACCTTTGAATATCGCCCACCTATTGCTGTAATGTATTTTAGTTAGGCCACAAGTGTCATGTATGTAGCTAACAAAGCCTATGCCTATCTCAACTACTAAAACCCACCTGTGAGCTTCCACAGCCAGGAATGCTGATTCTTGAATTAAATTTGATTCACTTTTTGACTATTTAAAAGAAGAGCTTAGGAAAGAGTGAAAGCATTAGCAATAGTAACATATTGTATTCTGATTGTTTATAATATAGGCCTATCGAGAGGAATCAAGTTTGTGCTCTACTTTTAAAGGTCACATTATGCCCGCAAGCGCTGTTGTATCGCTAAATTCGGCGTGTTGAGTTCTCGGAGGTGTTTCATGGCACAGTTTTCATTGAATTAGCCATAATGATCATTGCCTAAATCGTAAGTCTGAATAAGCACATTGTGAGACTTGAAAGTGGCTTTGCAGGTTGTATAAGAACTCATCGTGGAAGGAGAGGGGTCACATCTTGGAAGGGTTCACAGGATTTGAATCCAGAACCCCAGGATTGGAAGAAAAGCATAAAGTACTAATTTGCTGAGAACATACAGTAACACCACGTGACACCATTTAATTACTAAGCAACACTATATAAAGTGGTCAATATGGCTGAACGCATTTAATGCCATGCTTCATTATCCACTGCTTTTCCAACTGATGTTTCTAATTAATTTGACGACAATGTATTATTGTTATGTATATGTATCAGGATACCAATACTGTACATTCAGAGTTTTTACAGTTTTAACGGTAAATATTAGCTTTAGATACATCAGATAAAAGGCTATGTAAACTACAGCTTGACTATGGACACACACACACACACACATCCATTTCCACCATTTGTAGGTACAATAGTCGGTTGCTAAGCAACTGGTGTCACATGAATGTACTGTAGCATAGCTCTCTAGGTTAAGCACCAGAGTACAGCACCACTCTTTATTTTTTTAACAATTAATCAGTCTTTTCAAGTTAACTAAAAATAAAGATGTCAATTTTCTGTTTTAAAGGGAATATATTAGGGAGACCTGTTCAGTATGATATAATCCAATTCTAATGTTGGAGTGCGATCTCCATCAAAGCCAGAGACTTAATCGTTCTAATTGATACACTTGTGTTAATCCTCAGCGAAATAGCCAAGAGTTTCATTATTTATGCCTAATGTGGCTAATGCATGAAAGGCCAAATTTATTACATCCACACCTACCTATTAATAATAATAAGAATAATCTGTCACTTGATATAACCCATTATATAAAATATTGCCAATGTTGCTTAGAATGTTTTATTAAACCATTAATAATAATTCTTGACATAAATATTAATAGTGACAAATTAATGGTCTAGAGTTTGTCATTAAAATGAATAACATAGTAGTACAGTGTATGTCATTATGATGAAAGCCAACACAGGAATTCTTCTAGTAAATATATTGTTTACTGGATAACCATAATTTATGCAGTTTTAGTTTCTGCAGTACAGTATGTGCATGTGCATGTGAATGTACAGTACATAAAGTCTAACATATTATTTATTTATTTGCTTTTATTTCAGACATTGTCCATATAAAATACAAAAAATAAATACCAGTACAAGTACATGACGCACAGGGTGCACAAACTAGCTTAAAAAAATTATTATTATTATTATTATTATTATTATTATTATTATTATTATTACATACCAGAGGTGCATACTATACTGGTTTCTTGAATCAAAATTATTCATGGATATATTTTATACAGCTTGTTATTTATGGATTTGTCTTTTTTTCTGTAAGTGGAATTGAAAAAAAAATTACTTTTTTTTATGGTCACCAATATTGCAGTTCCATGAAGTATGGCCTCCCTCGTATTATTTAGAGTAACGTTCATTCTGTTATAAATAATATATAAGCAAAAAGTATTTTAGACTCTGTCCATACTTAATTTTTATGTGAAAAATACATGTGATTTCCCATAAATGTGATATTGCATCATCATCCCCATATGTAAATGTGATATGACATCATGCCCATATGGATGTGATAACATGTCATCATGCCCATATATAGGCATATCTTGTCACATTCAACTTGATAATGTGGACAGAACCTAAGAATATTATAGATGGATATAATATTACATCATCATGCCCATATATGGATGTGATATGACATCATGTCCATATATGGATGTGATAAGACATCATCATATCCATATATATGCAAATCTTATATTTTTACCACCTAAAACTTGATAGTGTGGCCAGAGCTTAAAGATATCATATATATGGATGTAATTTTACTTCATCATGGCCATATATGGATGTGATATGACATGATATCCATATATGGATGTGATGAGATATTATCATTTCCATATATAGGCAAATCTTATATATTTGTCTCATAAAACTTGATAGTGGGGACAAAGCTTAAGGATATGATATATGGATGTAATATAGGTATTATATTATCATGTCCATATATGGATGTGATATGGCATTATCATGCCCATATATAGATGTGATAACATATTATCATATCCATATATAGACAAATCTTATATATTTGTCACATAAAACCTGATAGTGTCGACAGAGCTTATAGCTCTACCTTTAAGTTGCTCTACTTCAGTTAAATATCACGTGAAAATTTGCAGCCAAGAATGAGGAGTAATGGTAATACCAGCTAATGAGTCCGTGTATCAAGAAAAGCTAGGCTGCGGTCTGACAGTCATTAGAGCAGAGAGCTTCATGCTTCATGGCATTGAATGTGTCAAAATTTGTAAGTTTTAATGAGCACGTTCGTTTTTGTTTCTCGTTTCTTGCAGAAAGCTTGGCCAATAACAGACTTCTGCCTCATTGAAATTGTACAGGGCAACTTCAAGATCTAGCAAATCTTGAATCCTTCGCTTAAGTCATCGGAAACTACAGTAAACTATGAAAGCACGAGATGTAATCGCCTTCAGCTGTTAATTTTTATACAATTTATATTCGGCAGCCATGTCAAACGAAAATGCCGCGTTAAAGAATGGCCAGCATTCTCACAGCAACCAAAATGTGTCCCGAGGGCAAATTAATAAGATGCCGAATAATAGCATAACCAGCACAAGGACTAGTTTGACCCCGTATGAGAGACTAAATAATGATTTGAACCAGGATGACAAGATTCAGAAGGAAGTCAGCCTTGGGAAGAGAATTGGCTTTTATCGCATCCGTGGGGAGCTAGGCACTGGAAACTTCTCTCAAGTGAAAATGGGTCTACATGTCTTAACCAAAGGTAAAATTTATTCTGGTTTTATTCAGTATCATATAACAGTACAAAATTTGGGTCTAAATTAAGAAAATGGTCTCAAATAATATAATGTATGAATAAAAACAAAAATAGACAGTTATCAATTAACATTATCTGTCTTTTATATTAATAATTCAAGTTAAAAATCAATTAATGTATATTTAAAATTAGAGAAATTTAAGAAACATTTGTGTGTAAAGTTAATATAGTGCAGTTAAAAAGCCTTTTAAAAGGAACTAAGAATATTATATTAATAAAGACAATTAATATCATTATTTGATAGCCTTCAGATTCTTTTTCACATTTAATCTAAATTTTGTAGGTTCTGGTGGGTAAAGTCAATCTCCTAGGGATTTCAAAAGTGTAGGAGTACAACGTTCGGTTTAGGTGTACACTTATTGTGATATTATAATAAATTGATTAAATAAATTAATTTAATTATAAGTATAATTTTGTTTTTAAATGTTTAAATTAATTGTGTTTTAAAATATTAAATGAGACGGATCAAAACAATTGAGTGTTTAGCTGAGTTTAAACTCTGTTCAGCTTACCAAAATTTTTTTGACAAAAAACTTGTATGCCCATATATAGTCATTGATGTGGCTATATACGATGATGATGTGATGTCATCATGACCATATTTAGGCATGTCACATGTTTTTGTCAAATCAAATTTGATAGTCTGGACAGGCCTTAAGACTAAACTCAAGAACCCAGGCAATCTATTTACAGTATTCTTTATGACTATTAATAGTTCATAAAATATTTTCTCATTCTCAACAATTCAAATATTGATTTTTATACTTTAAAGTTTATTAGTTCAACATCGACATTATGTAAGAATAAAAGAAACCTAATCCAATATTCATACAATAGAATGAAAGCATTTTTACAATACATACTGCACTTTGCTGGTTTTAATGTTCAGTAAGTGTTTCAGTAAAATTGTAAAAATCTAATTAGTGTTGTTGTTTGGGTAAATTATTTTTTATTGAACCAAATACTTTTTTTTTCTTTTAATAGAAAAAGTTGCAATAAAAATTCTAGATAAAACAAAGCTTGATCAGAAAACACAGAGACTACTATCACGAGAGATAAGCAGTATGGAGAAACTACACCATCCGAACATCATACGTCTTTACGAGGTTGTAGAGACGTTGTCCAAGCTTCATATCGTCATGGAGTATGCTGCGGGCGGGGAGCTGTTCACCAAAATTTCGAATGAGGGTAAACTGAGTGAGCAGGAGTCGAGACCCTTGTATGCACAAGTTGTAGCGGCTGTAGCGCATATTGTAAGTAACTACTCTTCTTAATAGTGGCTCCAGAGATTTGCTGACAGGGGTCCGGTGGGGGGACTAAACCAAGGGGCTGAATAGTCTTGGTTCCCAGAGTAAAATTCCCTGGTAGGGTTCATGGGAAGAGTTTTTATTTTCTTAAAAAATTAATGGCAGGATCCAGGCCCATCTGACGGAGGGGGGGGGGGGAATACCATCCCACCACGGGGCCACGCCACTACTGACTATACACTATGTTAATTGTTTGATACAGTTATTTACACAGGGAAAAATGACTATGATTCCCTTGTTATGTTGAATTTTTAATTCCTGGAAGTTTGTGAACAGGTAATTACACCATTCATCAACGTGTTCAACATTACAAAAGTTCATACACGCATGTCACACCATTGGGGATGCCTTGGAGGTACAGCTTTAATACTATAGAGAAATTAGATAGCCTAGATTTAAAACACAGAAATTCAACTTCCGTTATTGACATAATTCTGAAAGTACAGTAATTGTACATAAAACGGGAGCACACTTAAAATGAAATCAATATTTTTGTGTTTAAAATGGTATTACCTAGAGGGCAGATCCACAAACAGATATTTTTAATCAAATACAATGTTTTTAAAAGCAAAAACAATGAGGATTTTGAAGCAAAGCTATGATTTTGAAACAAAACCAAGAACGATTTCAAGCAAAATCAATGATTATTTTTGTTCAATGATTTCTGAATAAAAAAGATGATATTGCAACAAAAAAAAATGATGATTTTCAATCAAAACATGTTAATATACATAATATATGATAAAACACAGACAATTCGACTTGCAATAGAGTATTGACTATATGAATTTAGATAGAATTAATATATACTGTATAAGGATGTGTGCCCACTTAAATCAATATCTTTGTGTTTAAAAAAATACAGTATTACAGGCCGGAGTCTACAAAAACTGGAATATCAATTCAAGCAAAAAAAAGGATAATTTTTAAGTACTGAGCCTTTCTTTTCTTCCATACTGTGATGTTGTTGGATGAATTTTTAATATCTGAGCTGTCTATTTTGATAATATTCTAGGTAAAGGACAAAATCATGATGGGAGAATTATGTCTGTGAACTGCTTCCAATGTACTTCTAATCGTGAAAAAGCAGATGATACTACGTCCAATTATAGTTGTATACTGTGGTCTCGCAAAACCATATCACGGGCAATTTTATTATTCTATACCATAGTAATAATACGGGAGATATTCTGCAATTCCAAACTACTGCTTTTAGCTTGTATAAAAGTAGGCCTATACATTCAAAACAAAATTTAATTAATTCAACCAAGCAGCTGTTTTGGTTTTTTTTTTTTTTTTTTACGTTTAAAATATCAATGCCCTAATAGATTTTTGTAATCGATTGGTTGGGTGATGTTTCTTTCCTAAATACATTGATCAGCTGTTTGTATTTTATTGTCAACAACAACTTGAAGGTAACCAATAAATAATTTACTCTTTTTACTTTAGGGGCAAACATTTTAATTTGTTATTTTCCTGTACTATAGATGAGTTTTTTCTGAGGAAAATATTTTAAAAGAGGAGAATCAAGCATTATTTAATAAAAGATTTTTTTTTTGTAAAGAAATGATGGCTTTCATCTACTCAATACTCATATCTACTATTAGGCCTCTGCTAGGCCTACACATTATATATTTTTATATCTTCACTGATCTTAGTAATCAATAGCAGCCTTGGATTTGGTTGCCATAGGAAACAAGCATGGAAGACTGTTGATAGGTTTCATAGTAACTGAGTGTCAATAATATTGCTATGTGAAGATTTCTTTGAATTCAGAAATGATGATTTGCATTAGTAGATATGTATATAATACACCTTGTCTGAACAACAGAAACTAATTAGTTACAAACCACAAACGGCTAAGTTGCCAACACAATTTGTAATGCTCTACCTTTGTAATGATTGTCTTATTAATATTATACTAGACAATTTATATAGTGCTTGATAATTAATAACATATTAGATTTATACTACGTATCTACATCGAGGATGTTTGAAATGTATTGTCTAACCTTCCTATTTACACATAAAAACATTTTTGTCATACAGTCTACAGTAATTAAAGATGTATTTTCCCATGCTAAATACCAAAAAAATCATGAAAATATTTTGTGAAATTAACTTGCCCATTTTGAAGTAACATAAAAGTTATCAACTTGAACATAGAACATTTTTTCAAGGGACAATACACCTTTAATTAAAAAGTAACAAAAACAAAATATGAAAGGAAAGAACATGTGTTCTGTATGAGCCCAATCACTTAATAGTTACATCGGCTCAGGGCCACCTTTTTTTTAAGTGTGAACTTGTCAATTTTAATCCGGCCCGAAGCCAATCTGAATTTAGTCCGAATAAAAGTTGCATGATAATTAATAACATATTAGATTTATACTACGTATCTACATCGAGGATGTTTGAGATGTATTGTCTAACCTTCCTATTTACACATAAAAACATATTTGTCAAACAGAGCCTACAGTAATTAAAGATGTATTTTCCCGTGCTAAATACCTAAAAAAAAACATGAAAATATTTTGTGAAATTAACTTGCCCATTTTGAAGTAACATAAAAGTTATCAACTTGAACATAGAACATTTTTTCAAGTTAATAATTTGTATGCTATTGCAATATGAGCAAGTTTATTTCAAAATTATTTTTTTAATGATTTTTTGACATTAGCAAGGGACAATACACCTTTAATTAAAAAGTAACAAAAACAAAATATGAAAGGAAAGAACATGTATTCTGTATGAGCCCAATCACACTTAATAGTTACGTCGGCTCAGGACCACATTTTTTTTAAAGTGTGAACAATCAATTTTAATCCGGCCCGAAGCCAATCTAAATTTAGTCCGAATAAAAGTTGCATTTTGGCATCTGGACGGACTCATCTTCTGAACATAAACCAAACTTAAGTCGCCATTGTCACTATGATAATGGTAAATTTTGACATCTTATACCATCATTTCACACTGACGCAAAAAGAGGAAGTGGGAACTTTCGCAGGTTGACCCTGAGGCAACTTAAACTACTAACCGCGAAGGGAGTGTCGGCCGTAGTTGAGGCCACTCCAGGCCGATAAAATAAGTGTGATTGGGCTCTGTGTGGGGGATATGGAGGAATCATTGTTGATCGTTTTGAGAGGTTGAGTTACCGATTGGACGTTGTCGAACGGGTTGACCAAAATCTAAACCAGCCATTATCATACTTGCCTGTTTCTTTTTGCTTAAAGTACCAAATCCTTTGAATGGGGCATTAAGCTGCTGGGCACATAGACATAAAAAAAAGAGAACTATTTGAAAATTGAGGTGGATTGTCTCCCAGTGTACTGATAGTCGGTGCTGCCCATGGCTGCTGAGGGTCCCTAGGGGCCAAACAAGTGAGGTGGATTTTCTCCCGGTTTACTGGTAGTCGGTGCTGCCCATTGCTGCTGAGGGTCCCCAGGGCCAAACAAGTGAGGTGGATTGTCTCCCGGTGTACTGATAGTAGGTGCTGCCCATGGTTGCTGAGGGTCCCCAGGGGCCAAATTCTCTTGTGGATTTTTAACAAACGAACGATCATTTATATTCTACGTTTACATTTACATTCCCTTTTCTTATTTCTGTCAAAAATGATAAAGAATCAATGTATTGTAGATTTCAGTTGATGCTCCAAGCATTTTTGTTACATTTGTTTGTGGCTAGTGCTCCATCAGGTATCACAGCTTGCTTTCAGATTCAATCACAAACGTTAGATGTACTTGATGTTGTCAGGCATCAATGTCCATTTGGAGTCCAAACTCACTCTGTACTGATTTTCTCATGGATTACGAATGATGTATTTGTAAATTTTTCAAGTATGTTATAATAACTTGTTTGTAACTGTGTGTCTATTTTGATTCCAAACGTCAAATCTTTCTACTCTTCTTTGATTATTCTGATGGATATTGAATGATGCATTTTTGCAATAACAGTTTGAGATCTCATGAAAATAATATATATTCAGGCTTATCATGTTATTAGTATTGTCATCATCGTCATTAATATTATTAATACCATTACTATAACATTTATAATTATTGTTTTCATTATCTTATTATTATGAAAGGTATTAAAAGTATTTTATTCAAATTTCTATTTTATTTTATTTTATTTTAATTCACATTCGACAGCGGGGAGCCCGCCACTTACAGAATGGAATACATAAAACACAATAAACACCGTACGGAAAACATCATGAACACTTATACAAGACTTTTCTTAATTTTATACTTAAAAATATTCAAAATATTTAAAAACATATCAATTGTCAGATCTAACAGAATAACTGAGTTAAAAATTCTAGATAATCTACAAATAACTCCGTTTTTAAAAATATTGTTTCAGGAAAATGGAATATGGAATAAGTTGACCGAGGCTTGACGAGAACGTTTACTTTTAACAGTGTTTATCTATATTAATTTTAGTTACTGTTATTGGTAATAATTAACTTTACTTGGTATACATATCAGTCAAAAAATGTGAACTAGATCAATTAGTATTCAGAGAATACACAAGAATACACACAATTTATGTAAATTTTCTAACCTTTGAAATGAGGAACTTAACATTGATCAGCATAAATTTTAATTGTTTTGTTATTGTTATTAAAGAAAAATCATATATTATTACTGTACAGTATCATTATTATTATTATTATTATTAGTTTTTGATTTATTAATAATTATGCATATTACTATTGTTGTTTTTATTGTTAATCAAGTTCAAGTTTATGTAAAATTATTCTCCTTTTAGCCATTCAGCTATAATTGCAACTAATATGTAAAATGGAAAAAAAGGATTGGTCAAAAAATGAATTATTTATTGTTATGCACACAAGACAAACTATTAACAATTACTTCTAACTATTTTGCTATAGGATATGTAGGCAAAAGTATTACGAACTGAGCATTAAATAAATTGAAATCAATGACTTTGAAACCAACAAAATTAAACACATCCGTTTGCAAAATTATGTGGTTCTGTATACACCAATTTAATATTTATGGTCAATTTTAATGCACTGAAAGGAGCTGACATTAGCTAGCTTGTAATGTAAAGCTTAGACTGTGCCCATGTTTCCTTGCACATGTTTATATGATGCCTCAGATTTTTTTATATTGTCTAGGATTTGTTCATGTTTCCTGGGATGTGTCTATGTTGCGTAAGGTGTGTCTACGTTGCCTAGAATGTGTCCATGTTGCCTAGGATGTCTATGTTGCCTAGAGTGTGTCCTAATTTCATGGGATGTTACACATTTTTCTGGGATGTGTCAATGTTGTCTAGATGTGTCTATGTTGCCTAAGATGTTTCCTCATTTCCTAGTATTTATCTAAGTTGCCTAGGGTGTGTCCAAATTTCCTGGGATGTTTCCATGTTTCCTGGAATGTTTCCATGTTTCCTGAGATGTGTCCATGTTTCCTATGATGTGGCATGTTGCCTAGGATGTGTCCATGTTGCCTAGGATCTGTCAACAACCAATGTTTAAGGACATATTCCAAGCTCACTCCTTCAAGATCAAATGATTTAATTAAATTTAGTTAATATTGATTTTGGTATCATCCTTTCATTACCTTTGACCTCCTGCTCCAGTATGAGCAATATAAACCAGATGAAGGCACTAATAACACCAACCCTGGGAATATTTAATGAATTATCTCTAAGGAAATAGTATAATTTTATCATTTTTCGTAATAATAATGAATAATAATAGCTTTGAGCTTATTATCTGACCCATGTTTTAATCAAGGCACATGATATGAAAGGCAACTAATATTTTGCTATTAATATCATAATGTTGTAAAAATAATATAATAAATATGGATTTATAGAGTGCATAATGCATAAAGCCTCTATGTGCTTAATAGTAAAAAAATAGTATGTTGTACATAATGTGCATTATCTGCCTGTGTTAAGATCTAGAAAATCTTCATATTGAATTTTGAAATGAGATTAGTTAACTTAAAACTTGTTTTGTATTGATTTACTTTATTTTTTGATGAATGAAATAAAACAGGAAGTAGGATACTGTCTTTGTAGCCAATTTACTCTTCTATGTGAAAAATACTGTTTCTCATACAAAATTTGGATAAGGTTAAATTTATACAGTACATCATCTGTTTTCAAGTAATCATATGCAATTTTATACAGTATACTTCTTTTAATATTTCTTTAGTGAGCTTTTATCAGTATTCACCATGTAATTTGATGCATTCTATTAGGATGAAGATAAGTGACCATTCATTAATTTATACTGTACAGAAAAACCAAAACAATAAAAGTGAACCAAAAACTATAAAGATTAGATATTTTAGGTTAAGGTTAAGTTTTGACAGTCATAAATTCACAGAAACAGTTAAAAGTGTAAATTGGAATTTAGTATAACAAACCACTAATACTGACAGAGCTTTAGAAATCTGGACAAATCTTTTTAATAATTCATGTAACACTTATAGAGTACTACAGTGTTACGTCACGATACCACGTGATACTACTCTGTTGCTATCGTTGCAAAATGACTTCAACCGGACGCCATTTTCTCCACTGACAAACCATTGATCCCAATTTCTAACGTAATTATTAAGATGTTGTATCTTAGTTTTTCTTTGTAAATTTTAATTGATGATTAAATGTGTGTTCAATAACTAATATAATAATGTAAGCTTTTGTGTTTTTAGTACATTTTGATGGTAAAATATTAGATTTTAAAATGCCTATACCAGAAAGCCTATGAAGTCATTCAGGCGTAATGAACGGTAACTAACGCCTGGTTGGCGACAGAGGGTGCCACCTGGCGTTGTGACGACACGATGGTGGTACTCTATGCCCCTTATAAAAAATTAAACGTATAAAGGAGTCTATGCCCAAATTGAATCAGAAGACCTTCAATTAACTAAAGATAGAGACTACTTCTTTTCTAAAGCTGATAAAACAAATGATCCTGCGGATTGGACTAAGAATCATCATCTAAAAAACAAGTTTTTTTTTTAAAACTATTAGCAAAAATGTCAAAATCCCAAAATGATTTGGAAAACAATAAAATCCATTACAAATGATGATAAAAAAAACCATCAATCAATTCCATTTAAACAAGGAGTAGTGTTATTTCTGATAAATTAGAAATTGCAAATAGGTTTAACCATTATTTTTCTTCTATTGGAGAGTCTTTAGCCAGGTTAATATTAATAACATTTTTGACAATCCTAACAATACTAAAAACAATAATTTTAACTGTAAATTCTCCTTTGATTTGATATCACCAGAAGATGTTTTGATCATATCAACATCTTTTCAAATAACAAAGCTTCTGGTGTTAATGAACTTGACTTAAAGCTACTCGAACTTGCTTCCCCAGTTTTTTGCTCTACTATTGCTCATATTATAAATTTATATTTGACCACAGCAATATATCCCTCAAACTGGAAAGTGGCCAAAGTAACACTTTTTTTAAAGATAGAGATTAATAAAAATTGAAAATTATAGGCCAATTTCCATCCAACTAATTTTATAAAAATATTATTGAAAGATTTGTTTATAATCAAATTTATGCATTTCTAACACATAATAATATCATAGCTATGAACCTGACATTAAGGAAGAACAATGTCAAATTGATTAAGAAAGATTTCTATCCATCCGTCTATTTAATACCCCTTTTATACTGCCAATGGCCGAATAAACCTGTGTTAATTCCGGGGTGATCCCGGGTGCATTTCCCATTTACATCGAACAAAAAAGTCCGGGTTGACCCCGTGTTGCTCCAATTTTGCACCGGCAACGAACTCTGGTTCAAATACCGCCCTCAATTTTTGTTGCGATGGTGATCATCACTTCGCTCGAGTTCCTCGTCGTCACAAAGCCACAATTATTGTCAATATTGAAGCAATGTACAGGTACCTGCAGATTGTTTTTAAATTAGGCTAATTAAATCAGCAGTTTTGATATCAAGTCTATACCGGAGCGTAGAGGGTTTAATTTGAAAAGTGTCTAGGCCTAGCCCGTTGTTAGCAAAGTTTAGGCCTACCTGACCACAGCCGCGGTAGGCGCCAGGTAAGGCCTAAATCCGGAATCAAATTCGGTGCTGTTTACACTTGCAACTCCGGAATGAACCCGGGTCGTCCTATGCTGAATGCATCCTGCATGTCCATCCCGGAATGTTTGGCAACCTGAGTCGGATTTTTTTACGTTTACACTAACGACAATTCGGAAGGTTTTAACCTGGATATTGGAAAATCCCAGGATATGTCCTGAATTTTGCTTGCAGTGTAAAAGGGGTAGAAGACACTGCATCATGCATTATCTACACTTGTTGTCTGACATAGGAAGTGTGTACAGTTTCTGCGATCTCTTGAAGCTATAAAGTTAAAGATGTTTCAAAAAACAAATACTCCATTAAAAGTATATAATTGTAGTGCGCATGTCTAAATTACAGAAGTGTATGATGACAATAACAGCACTTTGCTGACATCCATTTAATACACTCTAACTGTCATGCTATAGAGACACATAAAGAGTCTGTTAAAGAGGTCCATGCTGGGCAGATGAAAGCTTAAGTGTGTTAAGTGAATGTTACTATAAGTGTAATCTTTTCATCATTTTAAAATGTTATTGTTAGTTTCCCACCCTACCTTTTGTGTTTCAGCGTACTCCCACAATCGCCTGGCCGGATGTCGCCAGGAGACTGCTCAGAGGATGCCTGTCCGCTGTTGGATGAGGCTTGAGCATACCATGAAGGATCACACATTATTTTAATCATGAGAGCGCAAAAAATATGCTAGGGAAAGGGGGATTAACAGTATATCTCTATATTAAAAATTATGTTCTCAAGAAATGACAACAATATAGTATATGTACTCTTTTGGCAAAGGAAGGGATCAATGTATTATGTACTATTTTGGGGTCCAGGGAATGGTATATTTTGTACTCCCTTTAAAATGTTGAAAGCATTGATGACTCCTAAAATGCCATCCTTTCATTTTATTTATACATAATTATATAAATTTGATTGTACAAAACAGTAATTTTTATCCAATCTTTTAATTTTGTAATCAGCTGTATGTTAATTTCTCTTGTATATTATCTGAATTACTGTTGTTTTTCTCATTGAACTGGGAATTGTAACTTACGCCAACATTCCTAGTGTAGATCCCTTGATGCGCCTCTTTATGTGTTTTAGTTATTGGAGCATCACTTATTTAAATTGGTTGAGTGGCTGGCTAAAGAAAAAAAGATAAGAATTATTCTAAAATGCATTTTTTTTAAATATTTTATTAATACTTATCCAACAGGATTCGAACTTAGAATTCTGGATAACCACAAAGCTACAGCTCCACCAGAACCGTAGCTGTTAATGAACCTCTTAAGATTTTCAATTACTGTACACTTTCTGTCATTTTTTTGTGAGATCTTAATTCCTTTTTTAACAAATGTTTTTGAATGAAAATTTCAATAAGAATAATTAAATTTGATTCTCAATTTGATTTCATTTTTCAAGTATCTAGTGTTAAAGTATATTTTTTTCTTTTTATTATTGTAGCACTCCAAAAATATAATCCATCGAGACCTAAAGGCTGAAAATGTATTTTATGCGGCTAATGGCTTGGCAAAAGTTGGAGACTTTGGTTTTAGTACCGTTAGTAAGGAGAATGAGACATTAAACACATTTTGTGGTTCACCGCCTTACGCAGCACCGGAACTCTTCAAGGACGAACACTACATCGGCGTAACAGTCGATATATGGGCAATGGGAATAATGCTATATTTTATGGTGGTTGGCGTGATGCCGTTTCGAGCTGACACTGTTGCAAAGCTTAAAAAATGTATACTGGACGGTAATTTTACAATACCGCCGTTCGTCTCGAAAGATTGTCAATCATTGATCAGCGGCATCTTAAAATCAGAACCTTCTGAACGACTAACGATACGTGAGATGATGACACACCCATGGCTTAAGGGGCAAGAGTTCCCAAAGTCTATAGACGCATATCATACGGTGCCTGCATTTGAAAAGGAAAATGCAACAATGGATGAACTGAAAGTCTTAAAAGAACTTGAAGAACTCGGTATACAGGAGGATTTGCTGAAAGGGACGCGTGATCATGAGTCACGGAATAGTATAACAGGAACGTATCGGATCGTGTTGCACAGGTTACAACGAAAATACATCGAGCCTCCAATTAGCACAGTTGTCGTTAATAATTCTAATCCATCATCAGGCAAAAAAGACGAGAAACAAAAGCAAAGAAATAAGCCATCTAGAACATGTCATCTTCTATGAGATAATAATTACAGACAAACTTTTTATTACAAATGGTTGTTACAATTTTTTACTTTGGGAGATATTCTAATTAATGTTTAATTTAATTAGAGTTATAAATAATAATCAATGTTATACTGAATTCTGAAGATGTGCGAGATTCTTTGAAAGCTGACATAAGATAATAAGAAATGCTTACAAGCTTAACGTGCAACAGTAATGTACGTAATGGCAATTGTTGAGTGTAAATCAAAGGGAAAATGGATAGAGTTCATGTGACCTTCGTAACCTCTTAGTAGGCGTAATTATTCCTCCATTATAATATACACACTCAATATTGCTAGGCTCAGTATCACTGGTAGTTGGGAATCCAATATAGTGTGTAGGGTATGTCATTGGATATTCTTTGTTTCAACACCATTATGTCTGTAATGCTTGTTTTGACAGGCAAGTGTGAGTGGTCAATTCATTGATTTATTGATTAAATTATTGATAGGATGATTCAATTATTCAATAATTTTTATTGATTGATTTATTAATCAAGTGATTTATTAGTTGATTAATTGATTGCATGAGTAATTGATTGATTCATTTATTGATAGATTGATTCAATTATTCAATAATTTTTAATGATTGATTAATTATTCATTATTAATTAATTGATTGCTTGAGTGGTTGATTGATTATTAAAATGATTGATTAAATTATTGATAGTTTGATTCAAATTCAATAATTCTATTGATTGATCTATTGATCAATTGATTTATAGATTCAATTATTCAATAATTTGATTGAAGATTGATTAATTACCAATGAGACTACTCATACTGTACCAAACAGGTGATCCACTACCCAAATACACTATAATGTCCTTAGAATTCCTTACCTTATACCATAGATTGTAAGACTAAACGTATAATAATGTTTTCCCTTTTTCTAAAATATTTAAAAAAAACACCCGAGAGTGACTGCAAATTATAATGAAAATCATGCTATTTCATTCTTTACTTGAAATTATTTAAAACTGCTAGTATAATTTGTTTTGAGTATCAAGATTTTTTTTATTTGTAATTGGATTTTTTATATCCCACCCACACTGCATGATACTTTATCTTGTCCTATAGATGATGAAACCATTACTTCTTGACAGTTTATGGCCTCTTAAAAACTTTCTCCTTTTATCTTCCTCATGTATTTCTGTTTGGTTTAAATAATTATTTCAAAAATTTATTCAACAGTAATGTTGTTATTGTGGCAAGCATAACACCACCAAGAAAAGAATAATAACATTATTTTTGGATTATACAATGGTTAAAGGATATTGAACCTTGATGCTTTCTTTCCAGTAAAAATCAAGAAGCGTTATGAAAGTGTAATCACCTTTAAAATGGATGTTCCATATACATGAAACTATTATTCTTGTATTAATAGAAATATACGAAAATACACATCAAACAAGCCTGGCATTCTCGCTGAAGTATTTGTAATACCAAAATACTCAATTCTCCTTTTAGCGAATTGCTTAAATCTAGTACTTTACTCTACCTTAAGGGCAGTTTCCCACTAGGCGAATTTATTCACGCGAATCAAAATTTTTTACCTATACACATGCACAATTGAGAATCTTGTGATTTAAATTATACTGCGCACAAATACATTTGTCTAGTGGAAAACGACCTTAAGTTCTGTCTACCTGTTAAAATAACTGAGTTTTCTATATACGGTATGGGCATAGTGATGTTGTATCACCCATATATGGGTGCATATTTGATAGATACTGTTGACAGTGTTTTATAATAACAATATGGAACTACTTCAATGGGTGAATTTTAATTGTATATTATACATGTCTAGGAGTCAGCATTATAAATGACCTTTTTACAAGAACTTGTCAGATTCAATAATTTCGAACCTCAGGGTTGAAGTACACTGAAGATCAAATACCCATTAAATGTAGTTTTGAAAGTGTGTTTTAACAAGTCTATTTTTAGTAATTCAAACGTGTTCTCCCTTCAATTGATGTTTATGTTTTTAAAACGGCAATTGCTGGCAATATATCATGAAATTATATGAGAAATTGTATTTTTAAATATATTAATATATGTGGAAATATTAACCTATGTTTTATCCTACCAAATGAACTTTCTGGATATTGTTGAGAAGTTCTATATGAAATCCAAGATCAATAGCCACCATGATATAGAGTATAATAATCTAAATCATTGTGGTGTGTTTTTTAGTCACAAAATGAGTCTTGTGGTACCAAACATGGAAAATGAGTTAGTGATATTTTCAGATATATTACACCATAAGCTTTTTGAATTTGTATTTTAGGATGACTTTAAAATTCTGAAAATCTGAAAACATGCTTGAGAGAAAATCGAGTCTTATAAATTCTGAAAAACAGCTTTACAAAATGTGCCTCAAAAACACTTTCTAACTTATGTAAATCAGCTCGGAACATGTGGTATCATGAAGTAATTATACGTATTAAACATATCCGAAAAACATTGAAACACTGTTTTTGTCACAATATCATTTCATACATATTTTCATGAATACAGTATATCATATTGACCTGGTATACAACAGGACTTATTTTCTCACTCTGACAAGTAACACTTTATTCTACTTCACTGTTATAATTTACCTGACCATGAAAAAGCAGTGTCTATTTGGACCAATCAGATTCATGCAACCAAATTTGTCTCAATCCCTGTCTAAACTATCAAATTTTATTTAACAAGAACATGTGACATGTCTAAATATGGACATGATGACATCACATCATGATGATATAATATAGGCACATCATGACTATATATATGGGCATACAACAGGTTTTTTGGGGGTTTTTTTTCAAAGAAAATTTGATAGCATTTACAGAGCTTTAGTTTATATCATTTTAATTTTTTTTTTTAAACCAAATATATTTGATTATTAGAACAATTCAAAATACTGGATTTTTTTTTCATAAAGAAAATGTATTTACCTTATTTTACAACAAATATTTATGTCTCCACATTTTGATATTTGAACAATTCAAGATTCAACATGTTTTAAATGTCAGAAGCATAACAACAATATGAATTGCAATTTTTTCTTCTGCAAGCTAAACAAATGCGGACTTAAACCAACACAACATTAAAATAAATAATGACTTTAAGCAAATGTATACAGGTTGTTTGATCATAAAATGTATAATGGGTACATATAATTGGTTTTATGTTCTGATCGTGTAAGATACCAAACATACGCTAAATTTTGAGATTCAAATTGAAAAGACTGACTGGAACCATTCAAATTACTTAACTACCGTGTATCTGCCCGAGGTATGACAAACACATTGCTAATGGTGAGATCTGAAATTATGTCAAGTATATTTATGTAGGCTTCATGTGCTGTGTTCTTCTGTTACCTCTTTACCAATTAGATCCTTTGCGCAATTAGTCGTTCAATTCCTATATTATTGGAGGAAGACATGTTGTTGAACCAGATGCTGAAATTACACAAGAGAACATTCTGAATAGTACTTTTAATGAATACTGTAATAGCATTATTTACTGATATATGGTATCGTGATGCCATATACCATATATGGTCATTAAGATGTCATATTCCCATAAATGGTCATGATGTTATAGCAATGCATACCATATATGGTTGTGATGTGATGTCATACCCATATATGGGCAATTTTACATGTAATTGTCACATAAATCTTGATAATGTATTCTCTCTGTGTAGAGCATAAACAATAAACTTAACTATTTTAATTGCTTTGTGGAATATTTCAATAAATTAATGCTAGTAGCTGTTAATTGAAAATTGTAAAAAATATAAAAAAAATATTAATGTTACCAATAGTAACATAAATGATACATTCCTATATTTATAGACTTACATTGGCTAGCAGTATATTTAAGGATTTTAGTAGTAAAAATCTTCAAATTTTTTTGTTTTCTGTGTCTCAATGGTAGTTGATAACTTGACCCTTTTAAATGAACAAATACAATGTTTTAATTGATGAATGTTTAAAGATTTTCATATTGTGTAAACCAATCTGATACCATTAAATTATTTATATTTAATTATAAGATATTATCATATCAGGCAAACTCAAAAAAATTTGAATGAAGGCTGTTGAATATTTTTAATTATTCATCTACAGTATATAGGCCTACTGTACAGATATAATGATGTCTTTTATCAGATTTTAACTGAATATTAAGGGATAAATTAAAATTATAATGGTTCGACGAATGACCTATTTCGTAGTTTCAACTGCATTTGTCAAAAGTCAAGTTTCGCAAAAAAATGATGTACAACCTATCTAGAGTTATTAAAGAACTGTTGTAGTATTTGGGTACTATATACCGAGTATCGAATACTAATGATTTGTAATTATACAAATGATAGTGCATATGAATGTTCGTTTATGTGATTTGACTTTTGACATATTCATGCCCAGTGGGTATACTAAGCATCTTGTTGATTTTAAAGTCAGGCTCCGGAGGGAAAAAAAATTTTGATATGTTGTAGAACTGATTTTTCTAAGACAGGAAAAAGTTGTTTGACGAAAAACTGGGGAACGGTGAATGAGATACAGATTTTTTAATATTTAAAAACTGGGGGAAAAAAGGGCGTAACTGCCCATTTTTACACCTTATTCCCCCAGTTTTTAAATATTAAAAAATCTGTATCTCATTCACCGTTCCCCAGTTTTTCGTCAAACAATTTTTTTTCTGTCTTAAAAAAATCAGTTCTACAACATATTAAAAAATGTTTTCCTCCGGAGCCTGACTTTAACTAGAGTGGAGCTGTCGCTTGTTGGATAAAATGCTTACTTCCCAAATCCTACGGTCCTGGGTTCAAATCCTGCCAGGGCCTAATTAATTTTCTTCTTGAGAGTACAACTTCAATAACTAGGATATTTGACTACTGTGCAGTTTCCGCAGTATAAGTAAAAATAAACAGTCCGTCCACTTCAGTAAGTATACAGTATTTACTTTTTTATATTACGTGTTGCAATTATGTTCGAGAGCCTCCTAAGTCAGGACTACCCTTGTAAAATATTGATGAATATATATATAATAATAATAACAATATTATATTGGTACTGATGTAGCACATAAGGTATTTAATTTGTATAAATACATGTTTTAATTTTAATGTTAAAAAGTAAAAGTACTGTAGAATGATATAAAATGTTTATTTATTTGATGTTTAGTTTTCTTTGACTAATGTACATAATATTATTGTCCAACTAATTGGCAAAAAATGGACTGCAGATAAAATGTTTTCTTGCTGTTCCATTTTTTACCTCAATTATAGTCCTATATCCTAATGTTCTTTTTGGATCGATATTAATTTTACAAGTGGGTCTACATGGGCATAGCTTTCATGCGAGTTAATGTAATCATTGTAATGGACATTTCCGCCAAGCCCCACCCTTCTAACATTATTGTTGACGTTTCACAAAATGACATTGTGCATCTCTATTCTCGAATACAGATTAGTGAGACGTGCGTGTTCTCTGACCTACGCCTATTGATTAACACGTTCTAATTGGTCAAGTCGTCGGGCTTTATTAACACTCTGGAAAGTTCCAATAAGTTTTCTGTTCATTATATTATGCAAATGTGTTTAGTTCAAAACTATAGCCTATGAGAAATGATGGTTGCGATGAACTTTTGTTTGATATTAATAAAGATAAAGTAATGCTAATTTGTTGCTCATTTTCCCGAAGCATGTTTATATTGCACTGTCATGTTTAGGCCTAGTTTGATATGTTCACTCAGTTTTAAGTGATTTTACTTTTAATATCCTTCATTCCTTTCAAATGTCTACCATCCGTTAGTTAAATTTATTTTTAATAGTGTTATCAGTTATTGTCTACTGTAGAGGAGGAGAAATAATCCTTTGGTAAAAACAATTCCTGACTTCCAAGTTTGTGTGAATGAAGAATTTACTTTCAACATGTGATTTTATAGAAATGTTCTGTATTTTAACACTTGTTATACAGAAATGGGAACAAAGCTGGTTATAGAACAGTTAGCAAATTACAGTTTTTTGTACATTTGCCAAGATTATTGGAAATATGTTTTTTTCTAGTCAACAATGCTTTCTATTCAACTACTGTCATACATATTCAAAGATTATTTAGATGTGTATATGTTTTCGTTGTTTGTTTATTAAAATAGGATTTTTATGGGGGTTTTTACCTAAATGATGTTTACATATGTATAATTAAGAAAACATAGTGGAAAGGTTTATTTTTTAAAAGCTTTGACATCCTATTGTATGAAAGTATGTGGTATGCGTTTAATATTCAAGGTTTTTATTTTCGTACACCAAGTACAGATCTAATGATGTGATTTTCAGAATTTGAGAACTAAAACAATAGTATGATTATGGAAATAAATTTTACTGTATATGATAGGATTATCTAGATAATGTTTGGCGATACAGTATGGTATAATACAATAGATGAAAGAATCATATTTTACAAAAGGGACAGGAATGTCATTTTAAAACAATATTTTACTGTATAGAATACAGCATATAACAATAAGTACTTGTCGACCACATGTAGTACATTTGGATTAATTTGGAAAGCAGAGAGATGAAATAAATTATTTTAAAAGATATTTAAAGAGTTGGCTCTTTATTTTGGAATTGTATCCATGGCTGGTTGATGCAAGGGCACATATCAGTTGTGTGAGGGGGTATATTTTAGTACAATAGGTATTGGAAGCTTCCCTTGATAACTATAGGTTGCAGGTTCCGGTATTACTTTTCCATACAGCTTATAAGGCTTGATACAACATCTTTTGTACCTCCTATATTTGAGCAATATTTTCTATTATTAACCTACATTTTTCTGTTCACAATGCTATGCAATATATATACCGTCAATTAACTGGCCCATAAACAGTACCGGTACGACAGTTCCTATAATTTAATGATTTTTGTATTAAAAAAGGCTGTAACAGCGAACATTGAAATCTTTTCATTCGTGTGCCGAGTCTCATTTTATAATGTTCATTAATAACATGTTGAGTAGTCGTATGTTACCGCAGACAATATCTTTAACATCGCGAAGTAGGCCTACCATAAACTCAATTGATTTTCACTCATTTCTTTAGATTTTTGGCCGTTTCAGATACAAAATATATATTAATACATTATTGGTTTAAGTTTACAAAGAGCATGAAGCCTAATACAAGTATTAAATTGATCCATTGCGATTCGGAGCAAAAATCATCAATCATTTTACGTATTATCCCCAAGAGATTAAAAAAAAAGTTTTAGTTCGAATCCGAATTTATATATTGAAAAATAAGGGGGGGGGGGGTGGACACTGCGCAAATGTGGGTCTAATTCACCCTAATTTATAGATTAGTTCATACGAAATTTAACGTACAAACAACGTTATAGTAATAAACTTAGAATAAGTTCAAGAATGGAAAATAACAAAACATATAATAACAAATAACGACATTATTTTCAACTGTGAAATCTATGGAAGTGAGTACATTGACGACTGAGTGACAATTTCTAAAGTAGTCTGTTACATTTTGAACCGAATACGTACGACTAGTAGGATTTTAGTATCAATATCGACAGTCCTGAAAGTTTATAATTTGAGCTAACGTCGGAGGGCGCTATCATCATTTGCGCTACGTATCAATCACGCGTTTCAAGCCTTTTTGGTATACTTATAATAGTGGATTTGCGCGTACCGTAGGACGTGCTTAACTTCATGAATTAAGTTTCTCTATTTACAGTGAAGTTTGATTCAATATATCGATTCAAGATTTTGTTTGTCATATGATTCTGATTATGTATCTTGCACAAGCATGCAGATACTATATAGGCCTAATGGAGACTCAGGAATATAATTTATGTTTTTTTTTTCATACAATTATATTAAAATGCGAGGCGCATGATACAACACCAATCTCTGTATTTCCTCTTAAAAAAGTGGCCACAAGCTCAGGAAAGAAACATGCTCGTTTGCAAATAATCATCTCGCACTTTCAGATTAAAAGCCAAGAAAAAGATTTTGGACAATATACGGTACCAAAGAAATATTGGGACAACTTTTGGTCGCACATGGAACGGCCATTTTCTTCCTTGCGAATAGAACACTTTCGTTTTTGAGGATCGAGTGTGTGGCCAGTTTGAAACAGAAATGGACAATATTCTTTTTCATGTATTTTTCCACTTCGCATATATTTTACAGAAGAGCTGAACGCCAATACACTAATTATAGCGCCCTCTTGCAATCGATTCCATTCTGTCGATACTGCCAATGAGAATTCTTAACCCGGCCGTCTTTGAAATGGTCATAACATTTCTTTCGAATTATATCTTTCCACTTTCCACAAAACAACAAAATTAATCTAATGAGTACAAATATTGTTTGAAATTAAGTTGAGAAGATGTTATTCAGTTTTTAATATTATGCTTTGCTACTGATGAAATTTGAAAAGATGAAATTTCGGATAACAAGTTTAAAAATAATTCCAAGTAGTTCAACAATATATTAAGAACAAAATACTTAAAATTATTGGCAATGACGATATCATACAACTTCAAGATGGTTCAATTAATATACCGTATTTGTTCAAATAAACGACCCCTCTAATAAACTATCCCTCCAGAGCCTCATTTGGAATAAACGCCTTCCTTGAATAAAGGCCCGGCCCGTGACCTTAATTTTTTCCTCGAATAAACGCTCCCCTCCCCGCCCCCTTTAAATGACTGTAAACAAAACTAATGGAAGCAACATGCAACATAATTTTCAACACACTCTTCTACTCCATGTGTTGTACCGTATTTATTCGCATAAATGCCCCGCTTTGAATAAACGCCCCTTCCAGAGCCTTATTTGGAATAAACGCCTTCCTCGAATAAACGCCCAGGGGGACGTTAAATTTTCCTCGAATAAACACCCCCCCCTTGAATAAATCCCCACTAAATTACTGTAAACAAAACTAATGGAACAACGTAATTCTCAACATACCCTTTTACTCCAGTAGAATTACATGTTTTCTAATCTGGTTGGAATCAATAAGTCTATGATGATCACGCACTAATACATTTAGACAGTAATTATTTTGTAGATCTACATTTACAGGAAATTAAGGGGAGTTTATTTAAGTATACAGGTCTCCCTGTAATTAAAGACTCCTCCAGTTAAATATTACCTCTACAATTAAAGACCACTTTTCTGAGGTCCCAAATTACTAAGTGTCTTTTATTTTTATTATTCTAATTAGATACCAAAGCTGCTAAAGACCATAGTGGCCTTTAATTGGAGGGAGACCTGTATACGTATCCATTTAACACCAAATCAATAAACACCTCCCTCGAATAAACGCCCCTCAAAAACCCATCTCAACAATAAACGCCCCGGGGCGTTTATTCGAATAAATATGATACTGGATCCATAATTCTGTAAGACATTAGCAAAAAGAACATGAGTTGAATTTGCTGACTGGCGCCTCTCGTGTACCGTAAATGCTCGAATAAGCGCCGCTCTCGAATAACCCCCGTCCTCGAATGATGAGCGCACCAAACGTGATTTTTTTCGTTAAGCGCCGCTCTCGAATAAGCGCCGCGGCGTTTAATCGAAAAGTACGTAATGTATACAGTGTTAAAGTGAATAAATAACACAATGAAGACACAAGCATTTCTTATAAACGTTTGTTTACGATGATAGGACCGATGATAGGACCTATTATTGGCCTACTGAACTACGGGAATACGTGGAATAGGTAACCTGGGAACAGGCATGGAAAGCGCCACGCCAATATTTTTTTATAAGCGCCGCTCTCGAGTAAGAGTCGCACTGAAGCCTCCAAAAATGTTGTAAGCGCCGCGGCGCTTATTCGAGCATTTACCGTAATCTTGCAAGACAACTCTCTCGGCTTTCGTGGTCTGCAGTGGGGACATCCAGTTTAGAACGTAGAACCCAATACGATGAATTGTTCATGTAAGTAGTTTTAAGTTGTTACTTTATTTGTTCTTAATTTCCTTTAATTGTTGGTTTTCATTTAAATTAACTGTAATAGGCCTAGATGCATCACACCTTATCAGTCCTATTGATACGAATGGCGCGTGTTGTCAAATCATCATAATTTTTGCTGTATCATATACCGTATTTGAATAAACGCCGCGGGACGTTTATTGTTGAGAAGGGTTTTAGAGGGGGGTTGGCGGGGAGGTCAAAATATGTGACCATGAAGACTTATTGATCCCAACCAGGTGAAAAAGATACTGGAGTAGAATATTAATAGAATGTGTAGAGAATGATGTTGCTTTCATAATATTATAATATTACAGTCATTTAGGGGGGCGCTTAATGGAGGAAAAAATAAACGCCCAGAGGCATTTATTTTTTCCTGGAATAAACGCCCCCTAAATGACTGTAAACAAATATTATGGAAGCAACACCATTCTCAACACATTCAAGAGAGGTATTTTTTTTTCCAAATGAGGCTCTGGAGGGGGTGTTATTCGAGGGAGGTTTATTCAAAGCGAGGCGTTTATTCGGGAAAATACTGTAATTGAAAATGTGTTGAATAATGTTTTGAATAGAGTGCAGTTTTGAATTTTGAATTCATGCTAGCGCCCTCTTCCTTTCGGAAACCTGTGTCGTTGCGATACGATTAATGTGGGTAGTTGCTAAATGCAACGGGTTCAGCCGAGGGGGCGTGGCTTCCTATGTTAATAATTAAAAGCCTCCAGTACAATATGAACTATATTTTATTATCACAATCATCAGGCCTATACACAGATCTTGGTTCATAGTGTTAATTAATTGGATTCAATGTAATGTTTAATCACTATTAAAGTCAGGCTCCGGAGGGAAAAAAAATGTTGATATGTTGTAGAACTGATTTTTCCAAGACAGAAAAAAGTTGTTTGACGAAAAACTGGGGAACAGTGAATGAGATACAGATTTTTTAATATTTAAAAACTGGGGGAATAAGGTGTAAAAATGGGAAGTTACGCCCCTTTTTTCCCCAGTTTTTAAATATTAAAAAATCTGTATCTCATTCACCGTTCCCCAGTTTATCGTCAAACAACTTTTTTCTGTCTTAGAAAAATCAGTTCTACAACATATCAAAAATTGTTTTTCCTCCGGAGCCTGACTTTAATATTATTAATATTTAAAAAATATATAAAATGACACCTGTCTATGAATGACAATTTTCATGAACTTGATAGTGTCCATAACATCAAGTTCATTGAACTAAAGTTCGTTACCACAAAGAAAAATGATTTTAATAAATTGAGAAGGGATATTTCCCGGGAGTGCCAGTCTTTCTTTGTGTGGGCATCCCCCCTCACAATAAATTAGCTTCAAACTGGTGCTCTACAATTGAAAAATTAAACTTACTTAAACAGTAAAGATTGACTAGACTGTGATGTGTGAATGCTCCACCGCCTCCCGACCCCTTCAGCCACAATATAGTGGACGACCACACAATACGTCTGTCCGGTGGACATCATGCGTTCAGTGACCGGTGGCTGTCACTTCGGTGACCGGCTAGCGAACTTAACTTTTTTTTTCCTCCAATACATTTCTTACAATTTTCGCCAGAGGGCGTCATATTTATTATATGAACCGACAGAGCTATGAATATTTATATGCGTTTAATTGAAGAGTTCCTTTTATTTTGATTTCCTGTAGCGGTAGCTGACAGGGAAATCAGAATTCACAAGGACGAGTTGCAAACATGTTCGTTCATTGCGATTCTTTTCGTAATGTTTCTGCACGCTACACCCCTGTTTACTTGAAGTGTTTGTGCTATAGGCCTACACAAAACCAACTGGGATTTCTCAAAATGACGCCATTGCTGGGGGACTTTCTGGAGATCCTCATCGCATAAACAAAATTAGTTGGCCGCATTTGTTAGTAATGTTTATAGTTGACAGAAATAGTAATACAGTGTAGGGCATTATTATTTTTAAATAATTCACCATAGACCTACTGGAGCCACAGTAAACCTATATTCATTCTTGGAAATTCAAGGCCCAAAGTTATAGCTTGTGTAAACAGCGTAGCATAATGTAATGTGGACTATTTATATAGCGCTTAATGATCGATAGACATATTACTCAAGGCGTTGAAACAGATAATAACATTACAAGAAAATCACAAGGACAGGTTTAAGAGGAAATAGGTTCACTCTAGGTTCAAGCGAATTTATTAGAATTTCTTTTTGATTAATCGAGTTTTTACATATTTCGTCTCTTGACAAGAGACAATTATATGTGTAACTTTTTACTTCAGACTTCGAACCAACGTTGTAAGAAACACTTATTCATATAGAAGGTATGGGGTAAACTAGGACGACCTTTTGCCGAATAGGGAAAGCCTTTATAGGAAACTCGTTGGCCCTGCTATATCTTGGTTTCAAGTGGCCACCCACATAACCCTTTGTTTATTTCCGGCCAAACAACTCTTTATTTGGTGGTCGGAACACATCCCACTTTTCGTACATTATCCTTCCACAAGAATCTTCGGATTAACCTCGGCGAGTGCGTACTAACCGCACTACAGTATAGACCTATTGTATGTACGTAGGCTTTATCACAACCATGTCACAAAAAACTCCTCCATGGTATCATTATTTATTTATGACCCTCATTGCGTCCCATAAGGTGATTTCAATCGAAATCATCAGCTAAATGGATTAAATCTGGCCTGGAAGTTGATGCAAACTAAAACGATAAAAGTAAGGTCTACCCTATGTGCTACATGCCTCTTTCAATTTAAATTATATTTACTAAAATAGTATATATACATATAATCCCTTAGATATTTGTTTAAAATTATATATTTTTTTATTGTTATATTGTGAAAGAAATAAATGTTGATTTGATTTGATTTGATTTATGTGTAATCGTAATGATTTTTGAATATAGATGAAATGTTTGTAAAACGTTTAGAAAAAGACTTACCAATATAACGCCTGATATCAATAATGCTTTTAACTAAGTAAAACCTTGGTGTCATTACCAGGCCACAAAGGATTGATACAAAAAATAGGCCTATTGAAGAGAATATAATGTTATAAGACATTATACATAAGCAGTGGTGTATTCAAGATGGGCAGCCGGGCCGCCCCCCCCCCTCCTTAATTTTAAAAAAATTATTTAAGAAATGGAGACAAAAAAGAAAATTGTATTCAAATTTAAGTTTCAGAGTGCCATTTTCCGCCATAATCATAAATTTTCTTACCTCATCCCCAACCAGTAGACAGTACTCTATCAATTTGTCAATTGTTTTCTGGCATGTATTGAAGTAGGCCTATACTGAATGATGTCATTTGCAGCTATAACAAAAACTGAATTGAACAATGCCTGGTCTACACCCTCCCCCCTCTCTACTTCCAATTCCTGGACCCAATACTGATATTCGTTTTAGATCATTTTTTATAAATAGAAAAACAATTGTCATCTGAATGGAGGCTAAAAAGTCTTCGCACTAGGAGCTTCAGTGCTCCGTTTTCTACTCTATTGAGATGGTGTGGGTGTTGCTGTAAACGGTTGGTGGCCCCTTGGCTGCCTCGTGGGGAGCTTTTGGGGCTTGTATTTTCTGCTGCGGGTTTGATAATAAAATCCTACTATATAATCAAAAGCAAGCGTCAGTAACAGCGTCGGCGGCAGCAGCAGCGGTGACGGTGGTGCCGTGCGACGGCAGCGGGGACAGGGGTAACAGCAATAACAATAGCGAAATGCGGAGTTAACAACAGGGATAGGGACGTAGGTGGCATCTTTTGACTTTCGTTTTTCAGTTTAGTTACGGTACATGCTATAAGCTATAAAGTAAATATTTAATCCTTAATAATTGTTTAATGCTTATATTGTTTACTTTCTGTTTTCCAGCAGGTAATAAATCCTCATTGCTTTTTCCTTGGGCCTATCATTGTGCTTTAATGGGATTCTTCTAAATTCAAATATATTATAAAGGATTTTGATCGGTCATCACCATATACGAAGATAGATAGAAGACCTTAATTTTATATAATATATCATTGGTTTTTTTGTTTGTTTGTTTGGTTTTTTTTTTTGTTTGTTTGTTTTTTTTTTCTCCTTAGGCCTGTGCTTTAATGGGATTCTTCTAAATTCAACTAATATATTTATAAAGGATTTTGATGGGTCTAAGACCTTAATTTGATATAATTTCATTTCCATCTTTCGTGCGTTACAAAATTCATAACATGCCCGCCCTCAAAATTAATAATCAGTTTGATCACCAGAGTTGAGTGAACGATGAATGAACACAATGGAGAATTGATGTCAGAAATATTTGTCTATTATCTGAGTATTCCATGTCCCGACGAGATGACGTTTGTAAAATTGAGTCATCAGTGATTAATCCTATAGGTTCATTCGTTGCGTCAAATATGGACGATAGAAGCAAAATACGGTACAAAGCCTATTTAAAGAGGTATAACAATAGTTATCGTATCATATCTCTTATTCTTATCGCGATAGCGGTAATGACCATCCCGGGCATTGAACTGATATTACCATAATTATACAATACGGTAACTATAATCATAGTATACGTAGGTTTAGGGAGATTTTTTAGGAGTTTATGTTTTTGTTTTTCGGTATTGGTCAATGGCGTATCTATCAGTATTGCCATGTGGATGATGGGGGAGGGGACGAAGTTTAAATGGAGGGGCTCGATGATTAAGTGAGGGGGGTTTAGCTAGTAAAACTATAACTAGAACGTTTTTTTTTTTGTTTTTTTTTTGCTCAGAAATGATTTGCCATTAGTGTAGGTTTCGAATATTCTTGTATATCTGAAAATTTATCAAGCCCCAATTTTGATAACCTTTCCGAAATGGGATCTTAAAAAATCTCTGAATCTTTGCAAAGGTGACGCCAGGATTTACCTTACCCAACTGAGGGTCTGAGGTCCCCGACAAGAGCAAAGTGGGCGTTGTCGGGCGTCGCTTAAAATCTTTCGAAAGTGGTCCAGGGTGAACTCCCACCCCCCCCCGCCCCCCAAATGACAATTTATATGGGGTTTCAAAGGTAATAATTAATCGATTTTGGAGTCTACCAATATAGGCAGAAAATACATATGACTTTTTTTTCGCCCCGTGTTTTTTCTCTCCGACGGATGAGGGTGAGGAGAGCTCTCCCCAACCCGGGGGGGGGGGGGGGGCCCAACCCGGGGGGGGGGGTGCCACCTATGCATCTTTCCATAATTGTACCAGTAGTGAGTTGCAAGCCAATGGCATTTTGAACTCATACTACATGAAACGATTATTTCTTAACAGGTTTCTGGTTGTGTGCCTCATATCGTGTAGTGTATACGGTACCATTAGCTAAGTATAGGCCTAATAAATTTTAATTATTTTCGTAGAAAAGTTAGTGGAAAAAGTTAGTGGAAACTGAATTATTTTGTGCCTGTCTCTTATACACATCTTACAGTATTATAAATTCATATGTTACTCCATATTATTATATTTAAAATAGTATGTCTTTACCATATGACTTAGGCCTACAGCAAGTCTGACTTCCTAGAGCATTAGTTTTTTTCACTTGTTTGACGGAATGTTAGCGTTTTACGCATAATTGTCTCAACTCTGGTTAGGACATTTTTCTTCCCGGCTAAAGTCGGCAGGTATGCCTAAACCATGGAGGTATAATAAAAGAACTATAGTAGTTTTCTAACCTATTAGGCTGTCCTTTTGCCAGTTCGGATATCATGTATGACAACATGAGCTTCGATTTAGGTCACTTTCCATTAGAGTGGAAAATAAAGTAGAAAAAGTCAATCAGAAATTAATTCTTCGTGCCCAGGTCTGTCACTTGGTATTTCCTTCTATGCTCCAGATATTCACTCGGTACGCTGCATTCTACGTCATGGTAGTCTGTGTAAATGCGTTTTTCTGACGTCCTATGGGGTCAACACACTATAAGGTGACGTGTTTAAGATATGAACCACGACGATGATGTAATCGACACAAGGGGATGCGAGTGTGGCGTGTGGAAAGTTGGCAGTGCCGATTGATGCTATTGGTTTGGTTATTTTGGTGGAAGGCTACAAGAGTGGAAATGCAAACGCAGAGTGAATACACGCAAGAGACGATCGACCAACCGTGACTTATCCAGAGAGTCTTTCGTTGTGCGTGTGGGCAGGCCCGGCAGGATCAATATCCACGGGCGTGATTGGAGCATAGTTAGATTTAATTAATATATCGGGATGGGTTGATGAACGTCTCGAATTCCACCAGGGTATGAATCGAAGTGGGTGGGGAAGAGGGGCCGGGAAGTTTTGCATTTGTCGAGCCTTAATGCCCCTTTCTCCTTTGACATTTATGTGCATTCTTAATAACTAAAAAAATGTATATTCCTAAAAGTCGACTGATCAATCTTGGTCCTGGTTTTCTCCTGTTTATCGAAAGTATATTGCACCTGGTGATTCATGCCCGTGCGCGAAATCTAGATTATGAGTGTTGTAATAAGCATTTGCTAAATCGTATAAACAAAAGCAATACATACAGAAAGAGAGAAAATGCACGTGTTCGCTTTAATCGTGTATACTCTAGGAAATGTGTTTGTCCAATACGCCCACAAACTATTTGTTTTTACCTGATCACTCTGTCACGTGACAGTTTCTAAGCAGACAATGCGAAGCGACCTTCAGACTTAGTAAACATTTTACGCTAAAAAGCCGCTATTTATTAATCATAATACCAGTACATCACGTCAGGGTAGACCAACGTAGACTAATCAGTCGATAACAGAGATAAAAATGATATTGATGTCAGCAAATATAATGTAATTATTCATTATAATAAACGTATTAACGATAATAACAATAACAATAAGAAACTGAACCGTATAATTTTATATATTAGCCATTGCACTGCTTGTTTAATTAAGAGCATGTTAACACGCATGTTTATTTACTGGGCCTATTTATCAATATTATTTGCTCTATACTATAGGCCCGAATTTTTAAGTTTCAATTAGCCATCCCGGAAGCAGCGGAAGAAAGGGAGATTCCCGGTTTTATATGAATTCCAAATATGGGCATGATTAGAAGGTTAAAGTTATTGAGTACAGTATCGCGGAACGGTCTTGTTTGTACCGTACAGTAATGTCGCATGCAATAATGAAGGCGTTTCCCGTTCATTCAGTGTTTGTAGGCCTGTCGTGGATGTTGTCGTGCAGGTTTCTGGGGGTGTTTTTTTTCCCTCAATTTCTTCTTGTCCAGAGTAATTTATTTATTTCATATTGTTCGTTCAGGTCTGACACCGAATTAATATGCCCGAGTCATTTTTCACAATTAAATTCGATTAATTAACCTCACAGGACGGGTAAGATTTCCAGAGGATTTTGAACAAGGAATTTTACAGGCTGTATTTAAAACATGCCATCTGATATCAAAAATAATTGCGAGCAATGTCTAAATTGGACTACATAGGCCTGTCTTAGCATATTGACGGTGCTACTGCCCACCGTCCAATTAAGTCTCGATACGCTTTTTTTGGGGGGGGGGGAGGGTCTGGGTTAGGGTTAGGGTTAGGTGGATTTAGGATTCCAAATGGAGAGAGGGGAGGCTGGTGAGGGAATTTTACAGATAGATGGACCAGACTACCTCAACCTCTTTGAGGCTGAGTTACAATTATATGTGTGGCATTAGATTACCACTCGCCTACTGCACATGCCTGCTAACTTTATGATATTATTATTAAATTGGGCCACCGTGTAATTGTTTCTTTGACCTATAAAATAATAAGTAGATTAGGAAAGATTTGGTTTCTGGCCAAACAAACAAGCCTAATTAATACCGCTTCCTCGGCTTTTCTTGCACAGACCATTAGCTAAGTATAGGCCTAATAAATTTTAATTATTTTCGTAGAAAAGTTAGTGGAAAAAGTTAGTGGAAACTGAATTATTTTGTGCCTTATAGAAAGTTTTTCCCTGATTTATTCACAGGCAGGGACGAACGTCAACATCTTGCAGATTCTGCTCCTGATATTTCTAGCTACTAATGAAATCACCACTGCAGGGTAAATGACAATATAAACCGTCGTACCATAACATAGTAGGCCTATTAGTAGGAGATTGTTCCTGGTTTACTTGAATCGATTTTTAAGGTTGATTTTAAAAAAGGACCATAATTAAATCAGTAGCGGATCCAAGAAAGGGAGCCCGGTGTGGAAATTTTACTGAGGGGTCCAGACTCAGTAACGGATCCAGGAATTCGAAATAGAGGGGCCCAGAGGGACTTTCACAGATGTAGAGTCTAGGCCACCCCCTCCCCCCCCCCCACCATGGTTGGGGCTGAGGTAAGACAAAATGATATTGATGTCAGCAAATATAATGTAATTATTCATTATAATAAACGTATTAACGATAATAACAATAACAATAAGAAACTGAACCGTATAATTTTATATATTAGCCATTGCACTGCATGTTAACACGCATGTTTACTTACTGGGCCTATTTATCAATATTATTTGCTCTATACTATAGGCCCGAATTTTTAAGTTTCAATTAGCCATCCCGGAAGCAGCGGAAGAAAGGGAGATTCCCGGTTTTATATGAATTCCAAATATGGGCATGATTAGAAGGTTAAAGTTATTGAGTACAGTATCGCGGAACGGTCTTGTTTGTACCGTACAGTAATGTCGCATGCAATAATGAAGGCGTTTCCCGTTCATTCAGTGTTTGTAGGCCTGTCGTGGATGTTGTCGTGCAGGTTTCTGGGGGTGTTTTTTTCCCCTCAATTTCTTCTTGTCCAGAGTAATTTATTTATTTCATATTGTTCGTTCAGGTCTGACACCGAATTAATATGCCCGAGTCATTTTTCACAATTAAATTCGATTAATTAACCTCACAGGACGGGTAAGATTTCCAGAAGATTTTGAACAAGGAATTTTACAGGCTGTATTTAAAACATGCCATCTGATATCAAAAATAATTGCGAGCAATGTCTAAATTGGACTACATAGGCCTGTCTTAGCATATTGACGGTGCTACTGCCCACCGTACAATTAAGTCTCGATACGCTTTTGGGGGGGGGGAGGGTCTGCCTTCACTTCGTTTACCAGTGGTGGATTTAGGATTCCAAATGGAGGGAGGGGAGGCTGGTGAGGGAATTTTACAGATAGATGGACCAGACTACCTCAACCTCTTTGAGGCTGAGTTACAATTATATGTGTGGCATTAGATTACCACTCTCCGACTGCACTGCCTGCTAACTTTATGATATTATTATTAAATTGGGCCACCGTGTAATTGTTTCTTTGACCTATAAAATAATAAGTAGATTAGGAAAGATTTGGTTTCTGGCCAAACAAACAAGCCTAATTAATACCGCTTCCTCGGCTTTTCTTGCACAGACCATTAGCTAAGTATAGGCCTAATAAATTTTAATTATTTTCGTAGAAAATTTTTTGAGTTAGTGGAAACTGAATTATTTTGTGCCTTATAGAAAGTTTTTCCCTGATTTATTCACAGGCAGGGACGAACGTGAACATCTTGCAGATTCTGCTCCTGATATTTCCAGCTACTAATGAAATCACCACTGCAGGGTAAATGACAATATAAACCGTCGTACCATAACATAGTAGGCCTATTAGTAGGAGATTGTTCCTGGTTTACTTGCCTACAATCGATTTTTAAGGTTGATTTTAAAAAAGGACCATAATTAAATCAGTAGCGGATCCAAGAAAGGGAGCCAGGTGTGGAAATTTTACTGAGGGGTCCAGACTCAGTAACGGACCCAGGAATTCGAAATAGAGGGGCCCAGAGGGACTTTCGATGTAGAGTCTAGGCCACCCCCCCCCCCCCACCATGGTTGAACTTATTAACAGATGGAGGGTCTATACCACCTGGCCACCCCCCCCCCCCACCATGGTTGGGGCTGAGGTAAGACAATGTATGATTACTGGTATGGCATCTGGTGGTCGGAAATGGCACTCTCAGACCTAAATTTTATCTTGGCCTTTTTTCTCCATTTTTTTTTTATTTAGCCTGGTCCCTGGCTTCCCCCGCCTTGAATCCGTCATTGAGATTATCTTAATCCCACCATTATAGAGACTGAGGTACGGAATTTTCTGTCTACGGCATCTCATGGCCGGAGATGGCACTCTCAAAACTAATTTGAATGCATGATTTTTTTTTCCACCCCCCATTTTTTATTTTCAGTAATTGGGGGCCTCCTGCTGGGTCCCCTTGAATTCGCCTCTGTACAAAAAATGCTCTTCTTTAACATTCACATTAAACGAATGACTAAACGAAGCGAAGGAAACGTATTGAAATTCATATTCGATTTATTGTATTTATTGCTCGCCGTTTCTAATTAGTGTTCTATGGATGACAGCACATGTGTTATGTAAGGATAAGGGGAACCACCGAACAGCTTCTGTCCCAACTGACAGAGATACACATACTTTCGTCTGATGCTGTGTTGATGAATACGTGCAAAAACAAGCCAGTCCAAAAGTACAATTTAATCCTCATGATAATTAATGTTATAATCAGTTCCAATTGAGAGTTGAGGTAGCCTATTTTTACTTCATTAAGCATTTCCTCGCCCACGGGTAGACATCCACCTACTACTGCACTACGGCCTGTGCCAGGCTGGTTCTCAAATAGTTTCTCCCTCTGATCTCCTAAGATTAAAGGTGGAAAATTTATGATTAACAAATATTACTACAAATTTAATTCGGTGAGTGGGTGAAGAGGACTTGAAAATAGAATATAAGCCTAATAATTTAAGCTAATTCATTTCCACCTCGTTTTAAAGAATTACTGTCATCTAAATCTAATAAAATTGAATTATAAGAAAAATAATAATTAATTACCGTGAATCTTTAGCATCCACAGAAAAGTAGAAAAACATTTTGAATTAGTGGACGTATAAATTATAACACCCTTCCTATATTTAACCTTTTCATGTAGGCCCAGTGGCGGCTGGCCTCTTTAAATCGGCCAAGGACCGATGCACCGGGTACGTGGGTGCCATTTTTAGAAGGAGAAATTATTATTGAGTTCATGCGCTAAAAAAATGAGATTTGAGGAAAAAATATTAACCTGCATCAATATAAATATGGATCTGAAGTTATAATACCCAGAATTGTCAAAACGTCAGCGGTCACATGGGGGACCAGCTTCCCTCACTACGGTACTCGTTTAGTTACCTGATCGCTATATGCATGAATCCCAGTCCTCCTCTGTATAATATTATTAGGCCTAGGCGTACCCTTAAAGTTTTGGCAGGAAGATTTTTTTCTTGAGTTTTTGAGTGGCAGGAATTTTTGAATACAATGAATAATAAACATTTAAATGCTCAGACAAATACTATGAACTGGACCCGATCCTCCCACGATAAAATGCACACCCACGGTGAGGTCCCTAGATCGACAAAATCTTGTCTTTGTGAAAAATTAATAAAGCCTAAACTGATTAACATTCAACACACAGTGTTTTGTCTGGCTGAACAACTCACTAACTTTGGAACTCCGTTTTGCGTCGTAATTTATCTTCGTAAGGTCTCTTCTCAACAAAATAGACTTGCAGCAAATTACATACCATGGGTATAAATGTTGTATTTTCAAGGACTTGGTAATAAACCTAAAGCCAAATTCAGTGTATATTCCTTCTTAATATTATTTGCTTGATGAGGCAAAGTCAAGGCGGGTAATCAAGGGAAATAGGACTTAGAACGTAATGACGTCACTAAAAGTCATCTGGTCACCTCGTCGAGTAGATTTTGGAACGCAATTTGGCCAAATCTACGTATGCAGAGAAGGTAGGACGGTCACGCATTGATTCCGTTCACGTCGTCGCACAGTGGACCTTTCCGCTAAGCCCCGCCCATTGGATATTGTTGCTAAGGTCCCACAAGACGACAATGTTAAAACATACGCAAACACGTGCGTTTGTGGGACAACACGTGTGTTTGTGAGACGCGCGCGTATTCATAGCGTTGTTCTGATTAGTCAGTTGTTAAGTTTGATTGACACTCCGGAAATGTCTATTCGAAAGCTCCCTATTACTGAGGCCTACGACGGTTGAACTGCTAATTTCCAGACATGTTTTACTCATAAGGTCTAAATTTGAACAATTGCATGGTTAAGCACGTAGGTTAGGCCCGACATTGACAATGACAACTTCTTTTATTTTCTTTGAACGTAAATGAAAAAATTATACAAAAGTACTGTTTTAGCAGTCAAAGAAAATGGGAAATTCTTACTTCAATGGATCCAATAACTTCAAACGCGATTGAATTATATAAACATCGTGATAAAAACATAAATTGTATATGTTTATCGTAATCGTATAAAAATAAGCAATATACAATACATTTTCAACATGTGTTTTTTGTAACAGTCCAATTAACCAGGAGTAACCAAATGAAGGGAATAGCTGCTTGAAAAAAGTGGCCTAGATATTTTTTTCATAGGACTATATAAGTAATAAGTATATATACAGTGCTTAAAATAGGAACAAATTATGTATGCTCGAGCATATTCCTTCAAAGAAAAGTTCCTTGTTAGTTATAATAAAAAGTACTTTCGGTTTGAATTTAAACTGCGACCTCTCGCTGCCAAGGCATGGATATAATACCGCTATTTCACGGAAGCCTGCTGATGTAAATTACCGTACCACAGATCAATCCGGCCAGATTACCCACTCGTAAAACAATTTGGTCAGCCCCCCACCCCACCCTTGAAGCTGTGGTAACCCAAAAGGAGCTCTGAAAAATGCCGCAAGAATTATATTTATCAAACATGATGAATCAAAGTTGCTGCATATACAATCTTAAATCTAGAAACTGATTTAGAAACAAAATTTTACACACACACATACACCCCCACCCCACACATACACATATATAAATATATATGTATATATAAAGGCCTATATATATATATATATGTGTGTGTAATGTATTATACCGTTAAACCTCGAATTGAAGCCCAGTGGGCTTAATCTCGAGATGAAGCCAATCTCGAATTTAAGCCCCTCTTTAGTTTGCAAAAAATAGCCTCAAAAAGAAGCCCTTTCGAGATAGTACAGTACGTACACCGTGCATGAATTTCAGAAAACAAAATAAATTAAAAACAAGCTTTGTTTATAAATTAGTTTAGGTGATTTAATGCCAGCTGAATACACTCCATAATACAGATTGATGTTACATTGTCCTTATTTATTGTTTAATTGTACAAAATCACTAAATTTACAGCATTCATTTTAAAAAGAAGCCACGCCCCCACCCCTCTTTACATCTCGAGAAGTAGCCCATCTCGAAAAGAAGCCCATCCGAAGTTCGCAAAAAAAAAAAAAAAAAAAAAAAAAAAAAAAAAAAAGGGTATTTCGCTCTGTCTCTTATACACATCTAGATGTGTATAAGAGACAGATATATAGGCCTATATATATATATATATATAGGCCTATATCTATAGTGTGAAATGCTTGAGTTTAGAAACTGTGATTTAGAAACAAAGTGATACACATACACACACCTACCCAGTGTGAAATTGTCATTATGATTGTTGCGCATAATGTGACGCATTGAAATACACTATTACAAGTTTAGAAATAATATGTGGCCTACATATATTTATCGACCTCAGCCCTCAGATCCCCTCAACGTAAACCCATTTAATCAGTTCAGTTTACTATCGAAGAATGAGCGTTGCAATGAAGGTGTAGCGGTTGGATGCGCTTCTCAATATGTATGATGATGAGGTATGAGGTTAATAACATTATACTTATCAATAATACATGCATGTTAACGTTGCCTTCAAATGCGTTTAGTAAAGGTCAGTAGTTAATGTGAATATTTTCCTAGTAATTATGTTTTCAGAATCAGATAAGTGTACGCGAGGCCCTAAATTTATGATAATCTCCATGGCCTTGACTTCAGAAACTTCATCGAAACAGCAGCCGGCTATACATAAATTACCCTTTTGAAAAAAAAAATAATAACACTCATAACACACATTTTTAACCAGTCAACAACATAGGCCACTGTTACCTACCCGAAGCACACACCACACCTTCCCGGCCTCACCTCACCCACTCGCATCGCATGTGAGTGCGCGCGTGTGTACGTACCTGTTTAACATGCTCAACGATGATTTATCAGGTTTCGTAGGTACTGCACTTACCCACAGTGGCGGCGCCAGAGATTTCCCGACGAGGGGTTGAAGTTCCCCGACAGGGGCACAAAGTCCCCGACAGGAGTCCAGTGTCCCCGGCAGAGGCCGTCCAATTTCACCTCAGTCCCATCCCGCCTCAAGATGCCCGGGAATTGCACTCTCAGACTAACTGCTGTTAAACACAAGTCAAGTCTTTCCAATTCAAGACTTTTTGTGATAAACCCACATGAATATAAAGAAATTCCGTCTAACAGAACAATAACGAAAATGACACAACAAAAATTATAAAACCACAACATAAACCAAGGATTCGTGTCTCATTGTTTAGTGTTCTTGTTTCAGAATCGTCTGATCAATCAAATCGTAAATCTTTCTATCTCTTGTTGTTTGAAGTTGGACAATACTCTACGCCTACAATACATCGATAAAGTCAAACGTTGTCTATAACTTATTGTGTTTATATTGCAAGCAGCATGATTTTGTTTCTATAACACAGTATATATCTTATAAGCGCGATTTTGTTTCTATAACACAGTATATACCTTATAAGCGCCGTTCTCGAATAAGCGCCGCACCAAACGTGATTTTTTTTCCCGTTAAGCGCCGCGCGGCGCTTAATTGAGGGTATAATATTATCCTGTGTGTAATGAAACAGGGTTTTAAATACAATGTATACAGTGTTTAAATGAATAAATAACACAATGAAGACACAAGCATTTCTTTATAAACGTTTGTTTACGATGATAGGACCTATGATAAGCATATTGAGCTACGGAAATACGTGAAATAGGTAACATGGGATCGGGCATGGAAAGCGCAACGCCAATATTTTTTTATAAGCGTTGCTCTCGAATTAGCGCCACAATGAAGTCTGCAAAAATGTTATAAACGCCGCGGCGCTGATTTGAGCATTTACGGTATGGTAATGTGGTACTAGACCTATTGTACTGTATTTAATACTAAATATCTCGATACCGGTTATACAGTAGGTCTGACTGTACCCTACCAACATCTTCGGCGCATTTAGGCCTAAGCCATACCCGGTATACGAGAGGTCATTATCAGGGTCATGATGTTTCTCAATACATGTCAAAATATGATTTCAGAATAAACACGAGAAGCCAAATATAATGTCTCATTGTTCACTCAGGCCTATATTAATTATATTAGGTTATTGCCTATTATGTTGCTTTGTCATGAAAACCTTATAGGCCTAAACCGCAAGACGTCGGATAGTGACTTCATTCGTGCATTTATTTATGCACTATTGATGTGATGTGTGCTGCTGTTAAAAAAAGCGTTTTCCAAATAAATATTATTATTATTATAATAATAATTTATTATTATTATTATTATTATTATTATTATTATTATTATTATTATTATTATTATTATTATTAACCGGTTGGCATTGTGTATAAACTGAAATTGTGTTTATTTTATAGTTCATAGATTGTAATTATTGTTTATGATATCATGTTTGATGTAGCTTTTAAGTTAATCACTTTTTACTTACTGTTTAAAAAGATCCCACGCCTTCCTGGAACTTGAAGGTAATGTAGGAGGCTGCAGTAATAGGCTATCTGACACGAAATGATGCACTACAATCATCTGACACGAACGATCCACTATAATGTAACCAAGAATCATTAGTTTCAGATATAGGCCTAAGTATGTAGTATATTGGTTTACTAACATTGTTGGTTTTCACAAATTATTTGGTTTACCGGTAATTAATTATTGGGTAAGCCTAGGCCCATCCAACAATTTCAGTAGGTGGACCTACCATGTGTCGCCACTGCCAACATTTAATGATTTAACTAGCCATGTTCATGTATCGACTCGGGCTACATGGCACCTAGAATTACACTGCCTTCTCATTTAAGGGATATTGCTCAGCCTTTCTCAGTTCATAATTATTTCTGCAAACAATTTTAACATCTGATTTTCCCTATAGTTTATAGTATAATTCGTCGTTGAAATTAGGTTCACGATTATGGCAAAATCTTCCTCCCAAATTAATTAATAAACCATCCCCCAATAGTTTTAAAACTTCATACAAAATACAGGGAACTGCTAGGCTGCTACATTAGCAATCTAATATTAATGAATTCAGTTAATAATCCAAGGTTAGATAGAGTAGCATGCAGACCTCGATGAACTTGATATGATATAGTGGTACAGTAATAAAGCGCCCACACGGATGACACCTGATATGTTAATAAAGTCGGTTAATTACCAAGAGTTTCCTTTTCGAAGGATCACACATCGGCCATTTTTCAGCAAGACGAAAGATGATTGAGCAAAAAATTGAATAAACTGACAGAATTGTGTCCCCATCCCCATTATATAGGCCTAGGCTATATGTTGAATTCAAAGCACTGTGAGATAGGCCTAATACTACTACCGGTGATATAGAAATTATAATGTATTATAATTATTATCATAAGAGTAAGAACAAACCCAAGCTTAACATATTGAATTACCATAACCTATCATTTAAAATGAATCAATGCAGTATCCGTTGGCTTACAGTTTTTTTTTCAATCGAAAATACTTAATTTTAATCTTACTATCTAATAATAATAATAATTAATTAGGCTTAATATAGTTGTTTGAACTGCCATTGGTTGGGTTGTACCTGCGATATACCACGAATCCCTGTGGTCTACTATATAGGATATATGCCCGATCAGTGGCGTATCAGAGGTATAAAAACCCTGTCGCCCTCCACACCCTTGAGCACTGTTTCGACCGTTTTACTATCAGTGGCGGATTTGTTGATTTTATTGTTACTTTTTTAACTTCTTGTTGCTTTGATGTGTTTTTTTTTTTTTTTTTTTTTTTTTTTTTTTTTTTTTTTTTTTTTGGGTAGGGGGGGGGGGGGTGTTTTGATGTTATTCTCATGAATTTTCAATTAATTTTGCAATGAGTTTGATACCAGAAGGAATTCGAAATAGACAGGGTCCAGGGAGGGACTTTTACAGATGAGGGAAGTAGACCACCTCAGCCCCACCATGGTTATGGCTGAGGTACGAAATTTGTTTATAATTACAATTTAATGAGGGGGGGGGGGTAGCCGGCTCCCCATTTCACTGCCCAATGAGGTTCGCGAAGCCGATGCCCATGTGATTGTTGAGTTTCTTAACTAAAGGTCTTTGGGGTCTGTGGCGCCACGGCAAGCCTGCGGTGGTGAACCTCAGTGGCGTAGCATGTACTGCATGGGCTCTCTTTAATGAGCTCTCTTTAAGTAGTACCAACGTGCAAAAACAAAGTTATCATGATACTTCCTTAATACAGATAGAAATACTTTTCTTAAAATGCCAAGGGCTTTTCCTCCAGGGTGAGTAGTGCCGTGAAGCCTTAAGCCGGGGCCTCAGACTCCTCTTTGTTATGCCAGCGCTATGTCTCCCCTCCTGTTTTACTTATTTGGAGTCTTTTAGGAGTCGGAGGTCGTGCCCACTAGAGCCAGAACCATGACTTTCATGTGTAGAACCTTTGACCGTGCCACCTCACACCACTCCACTACCGTATGCCTAAAACTTTCTGTAAAATAAAATATAAATTTTATTTGTTCAGGTGAAATAGGCCTGGGCCTTCCAGCTCTATATAAAGTATCTGTATAAGAATGCATTAACTGTATTGGAAATTTGATTTTAAAATAGTTCTCTTATAATGTGTTTAACTGATTTTGTTCATCGGTCTGGTCCGAGTTCAAGCTATCCTTGTTAGGAACAGACTAATGTGACTAAGCGGTGACTGGTTATAATGTTAAATGTCTTTAATACCATCTAGGCCAATTTATTTAATGTTTGGCAAAGTGAAACCTATCAACTAAACCCGATAATTATGTTTTTAAATAACAGAATAAAAATAACGGAACAGTAACCTTTGTGTTGAAAACATGGATTTGATTTATCATAACAAATTCGTCAGATCCGTATTTTTAATTTGTTTTTCTTTAGGCCTACTCGCCGTCAGGATTTTGGAACCATGTCACGAGATACCAATGTATTGACATTCTTTAGAATCTGTTGTTGCCTGAAAATTATCTGATTCAGGCTACCCATTTATTATTTAATTAATTCAGCCTGTTCTTTAATTTGGTTTTCGAAGAAAACATTAATAACCCTGGTTTTTCTATAGTGCATAATATTAAAATGTCAATGATAACGCGTAAATGACAAGTACGCATCACCTATAATTTATTTACTACGTCATTGGTAAAACACATGATAAACGAATTATGGAACGTTGGCCTACTCGGTAACTGTTCCATAAGAGATTTTATGTTGCACATATAAATCAATCCATTTGATTGAAGTATTTTTTCTCACGTTAGCGTGATAACACTACTGATATTTATCAATATGTTCTGCAAAATTCTTACTCACGGCCTACTTGGGACCAACGACCAACACCTGCAAAGAAGTTCTGATGATCATGAAACTTACCTCAATGGGCGTATTCGACTGGTTCATTTCGTTGACGAAATTTTCGTTGAGTATTATTTTCATTCGACTGGTTCGTAGACTTCGTTGACAACGTTTAAATCAGCGTTATTCACGTGACCAAAACAAACATGGCCGATTGTTGAACCGAACAACATTTGTGTTAATATCATTTAGATTAAATTTCAGAAAATAAAAATTTTAATATTTACCCACGTCAAAAAATAATTGCAGGGCAACAGATTTCAAAAACTGGATGAAAATTTTTTTTTTACTGAAAACCCATACTGCTACAAGCTGAAGCAATCTTGATTACACAGCCTACTATGCAGCCATTTTGTTTTGTCGAGTATTTACAAGTTTTCAATTCGACTGGTCGTCTTCATTTAATAGGATTTTACCGCTGCGCAGGTGGGCATGGTTTAACGAAGAACGACCAGTCGAATACGGCCAATGTTACATCATTACCTGTGCCATTAGTGACAACATTTTGTATAAACTGTGTATTTTTTATATCTATGTAGCAGTTTTACAAAAACGAATTTTTGATACTAATTTAATTTATTGCTGCGAAGCAGCCAATTCATATTCTTGACAGCAATTTGACCTCTGAAAGGTCATTGTTTGTCAAAAAACAAGGGCCTAAGACGACTGAAAAGCGGAGTTTCCTTCTTTCGTTCTGCCGGGTAAAATCAATTACTTTAGGCGACGTTTGTAGACTAACCAACACGTACCAACGTCCGCATGTCTCGCCAGCCTTATCCTACTCGCCTAGACTAGCTAGGATGGTATAGGCCTCCTAGCCTTGAAGGGACGAAGGACCCAATGAAAAACAACGTCGCTTCTTGACAGCTAACATTGTCTATTTAACATCACAATAATTCATTATTAGACCTATAGTTGTTTTTTGAATTGTACTCCACAAATCTCAGCCGATACCTCGCACAACTCGAGTAACGTCGCGTATCTATTGTCGTGACGTCATGGCTCGCTGGCTCAAACTTGGGATGTCTCGCACTTGTGATCAAATAACACGCTGGCTCGCACTTTGGCAACACTTTTTGGCAGTCAACTCGCCCCTAGTAAACCCGCCCTTGGAAACTTTCCCCATAAAAAAAATGTACACTTCTTAGACCATGCAGTCTTCAAAATAAAAATTGTAACCTTTGGTAATCAACTACATTTTCCACATACATAGAAATTTTTGCAACTTTATTAAAAAAAACCCTAAACCATAATTCACCACTATAAAAACTTTTTGACAAAAATGAAAAATTACGACTTTGTTACCCAATGAGAAGTGTTCTAATATAGACAATGGGTCGTGTCTCATATTATTTGTTATATTTTTATTATTCATTATTTTCACTTGACTCGCATAAATAATTTTGTTCGAAGAACATTTATGTGCAGTTGTACTTTGCAGCACTTCACTTGCAATTTGCAATTTCTAGTTTAG
>NW_022728604.1:87128-91902 GCF_011630105.1 Anneissia japonica | reverse complement strand
CAGGCGACTCCGAGGCCTCAAAAAATGTTTTGCGTCAGAACTTGAGGAGCTTGGTCAATAATTAAATGGTCCTTCCCACCCTTTAAATATCGGCTTGCGTTATATTCGAATTGAAACAACACTGCCTGATGTGGCCATTAGTGGTTTTTTTTGAGTCACGATGGAGTATTGAGTGTAAGGGGGAGGGGGAATAAAGAGCTTAAAAGAAGACCTAAGTGAGTAATTAATATAATTACTGCCGGTGCCTGTCCCAGGGATATCCCCAGGGGTGGATCCAGAATTTTTCAAACGGGGGTGGGGCATTTTTATTCCGTGCTCGAAAAATTCCTAAACGAGGGTTTGAATCTCCAGTGAATTCTGCTCCCGATGGCCAAATATCTCTTGGTATTTCAGCCCGCTGGACAATTCCCTGCCCTGGGTCGATTTTACTAGGTTGAAGATGCCAAACTCGTATAGGCCTATCTCGTGTTGAATTTTGAAAGAAAGAGAGGAGAATGGGGTCATTTTTCTTTCCCATCGAGTATACAACTCAGTGGTGACGCTAGCGGGGGGGGGGGAGGGGGAATTTTCCTGTCGGGCAGGCCTGGACCCCGTCGTCCGACGCCACGACGAGGTCGTCGGATAAAAAATAGGCCTAATAATTTTGTCTATCCAAAACGTTATTTTGATTCCTAATATCTAAAAAGCACAATTTGGGCCATTAAAACTCTCCCTGTGAACCATGGCAGGGATTTGTTTTTATTTCAGGAACATGAATGAAGCTCTAATCAGCCACTTAGACATTTCAGACAATCTAGCCACCGCTGAGGCACCCATGCAATACCCATTGCTTTATTCAAGGATTTGACTTCTGCATTAGTTCCTAGTGTTTTGATCAAGTGTCAAAAAAAGGCTAAGAAGGCCCCTCCCTCTCTCAGGATAAGGAAGATTTTTTTTTAATTTATTTTATTTTATTTTGCCTTTGTTTCATTGCTTTTGGATACGTTACGTATACAGTATTATATTAGGATAAATGTGTTTGCTTGTCAACACAAGGAACACATTGTTAATATCCATGGTTACACAACACTTTGCAGCATAATAACATCGTCATCCTTGTAAAGACATTTTAATTCAATCTCCGTAATTCACCTTCTGACACATTGTAAACCTCATTTTGTATTAATCATAACGGAGTTGCATCACACTGCATAGATACCGTTCAATACAATACTCAGCCGCGATAGCTGTATTATATGACGTCACGTCAGGGCACTGTACACATTGGTCACGTTGACTAGCGACGATACAATGACGTCATAGAGTCGCTACGATGAGCTAATTCTATTTTGGTAGATGCGGTAATGACGATTCCATTTTCCCATTCAGGGGTGATTTCTCTACATTCCGATGGAAATTGTTATTTCCTTGCGTAATAACACGAACTTTAGAAGAACCAAATGATTATTAATACATCATTCAGTCATTTCAGAATAATTCGGAATACCAAGTTGTATTGTACTTAATAAATAATAATTAAATCGATATAAACAATGTCTTTGTAGAGAATAGTGACTTTTGGTGTTAACAACATCAGTTAAATTGGTTTCAGTTCCGGGTTTATTCTCAAATGTAGTTAACATAGTATGTTATTATTAGTAGTAGTAAGCTAAAGCTAGAAAACATACATCAACAAGATAAATAAACAAAACAAAAACATGTTTATATCGATATTTATTTAATTTCAATCAAATAGGCATAAGTGACGTATGTTCCCAGGAACTGAAAAAGTAGCAGTTAGGCTGATATTTTAAATTGTAAAAAAAATCAATAATGAAGTACGGTTGGTTTTCTGTACATTTCAGTTTTGTTTCATTTGTTTGAATAACCCGATTTTTTCCATTGACATTATTTGCTTATGAGGTGTAAACAATGAGTTGTAAATAGTTTACTGTGAAGTAACCTACGTGACTTCCACATATATAATATTTTAAAAACCTTGCAATAAAAATTGCTTAGATGGGTTTAAAGAAAGTGTACCGGCATACCATTCAAAGATTATATACATTACTGACTGTTTTGGCCACAAATGAGGGAAAGCATACCGTATCTTTTAACACTACAGCCAACCCATATTCAGTGGACACCCCTATTAAGGGGAAATCCATACTACAATCAGACTGGGTTTCAGCAGTCTGAATGCTCATCTTTTCAATTATGGACTTCATCCCGATCCACTATATCCATGTGGAAACGACGTAGAAGATCCGGCCACTGCACTATTTTATTAAATCCTATTTGCTGCTCAACGCCAAGAACTCTTTACCGATGTGTTCTTTCCATAATGTTTGCCAACGACCTGTCCTTGAGTACTCGACCTTGGTTTTCTCTCTGATTTTTTTTGGATTGTCCATTTTTAAATGAAGACCAAAACCTATATATGTTTAATTGTGTCCAGAAATTTATTGTTGATACAGATAGCTTCAAGTCAATTACATGAGTAAAGTACTAATCAAATTAATTTCAGTTTTATCAGATTGGTTAAAAAAAATCCTATTGCGGAGTTTGAGCTTTCAGCCTCTCGTTGTCAAGGCGATTGTCATACCGCTAAATCTTGGCGATATAACACACCTGGCAGTTGTACAATATACAACATTTCAAAAAACTTAGAAAATACGAGTCTTGCCATATGTTGAAATTGTAGGTAGGCGTTTTAAGGTGCTGGGCACTTGGTGAACATCACTTTAATTAACAAACTGCTGAAGCCTTAGGTAACGATCGTCAGTTCACGCAGAGAACTTCTTGAGGTGAGTCACACATTGTCACAAGGTTAGGAGAGGTTCACTGTGTTAAATGGTTTAATTATGTATAGCATAACATTGAAATTCGTTAAATTTCCAACATTTTAATCTGATAGATTCCACTCCCCCGGTTTTGTGTTACTTCCTAGTTACTGACGTTTTCTCTAAGACGAACACACAATCCGCTCCCAAATACTCAGGTCACCCAGGGACACTAAATGATCAGTTTTGCTGAATGACGCGCACCAACGGGGGACGGTGGGTCGAGAATTAGCGCGCTGTTCCCCAACACATAGGCTAACGAGTGTAAAATCACTTGCTTCTCAGTTTAGGTTCGAATTCATAACTAACCTTCTAGTGGCACAGATGGTAAGTCGTCTGCATAAGACGACTTACCATCAACAACAGAAGGCCGTAATCCCCGTGAGGTAACCTTTTAACACTCAGATTAACCTGCTTTAACAGTTCTCAATTTTTGTAACGTTCTAACTAAATTAATGTAGAGCATTTACCACAAGGCGGTTTATAGAGTTTATCTCTATATTTCATGCTTTTTTTTTTTATTAACAGGTTTTCGGAGATCCGGTCTTGTGTAAAATTCTGAAAATTAATAATGCGTTTTCACAGTGCGTCGAGAATTAGCGCTGTTCAACATCGCACGGGCAAAGGGTTGTGAAATCAGTTGCTTCTAATAGTAATCGGATTCAATTCCCTAACAATTAAGATTGCTAAGGCGCCTGCGTAGCTAGGCAGAAGCTTCCAGATTCTAATCCCGGTTTGGAATTTTTTTTTTCTTGTTTTTAACTACATATTTAATAGGCTTATTATTTATTGAAGGTTTTTTACATCTAGAATAAAACTTTAAGTTAAGACGTATTTAACAATAATCTATTCAAGTGCACTACCAAACAGGATGTAAACTATAAATAGTCCTATAGTTAGCGATGCGTATATAAAGTATTATATATACAGTATATACATATATATATATATTCCCGTACAATTAAGATGAAATGTTCCGTATCAATGTACTTCCATATAATATACACCAATTACTTCATTAGAGTCAAACTATGGTCAAATCAGGTCCTTCTCTATACCTTTAGCGACAAGATTTAATCACTCCTTGCTGATGCATGAAAGCGTCTGCTCTATGCCTGCAGCTGACTATCACAAGGTGAATAACTTGACAAAACAACGATCTCCGAACTCAGATTAGGCAGTGTACGTTCGCTTGGTTGGAAGCCTTTTCAGCCCACGCTTTTATCGCCTGATGCAGTCCTTTGTGACATGACTTAAAATGGTGCGACCGATATTTGACCAGGATAAAAATATTTGGAAGCGTGATGGGTCTTAAATTGTTTGTTTCTTTGTAAAAAAATTATCTTTAAGATAAAGAATGTCTTTAATTTCGTCCTATGGGGTGTATTACGGTATTTTTTCTATCATGTGGTAGGCCTACATGTTCGTTCGCTATACATATAATTTAATATGGATGATGTATGTCACTAGAGGATATTTAATTCGTTCTAAAGTGAGTCCATAAAAAACGTTTCATAATTCTTCCGACCGGAACAAATACTACTTTTAGATACATGGCTTAAATATCTATTAAACAATCATCAACATGCATATAATTAATGTGATGACCCCGGGGTTAGGCCTAAATTAAAAGATATACAAAAAAAAAGAGTATATTAAAGCAAGAAATAGCAGGTACTAATTAAGTAATACTGATATTTTTATATTCGTTGATTATTGCTTCTTAATCCTTAAGCCACCAATGTTCCTATATCAATTCTAGTAGTGATCGAAATTTGAGGGTCGCATGCTGAGAATAAAACGCTGTACTAGGCCGGTGATGAGCTCTGGCGTATGAATGAAGTGTTGATCAATTCAACCGTAATTGTTGTTGGGACCTTGTACCTTGGGAAGAGGTAGTAAAGTTGGGTACACATCGAAAGAATTCTATTTAAAAACATATATATATATAT
>NW_022728604.1:78242-86491 GCF_011630105.1 Anneissia japonica | reverse complement strand
ATATATAAATCATCAAAGAAAGGTAAATACAGTGTTCGAATAGAGGACATAATAATACATCATGTAGCATAGCTCTCAACGAATGTAGTCCTGTAAATAAATGAATAAAGTAATTCTGTAATAAAATGCCTCTGGCGGGACTCGAACCTGCGACTTCTCGCTGTCAAGGCGAGCGTCATAACCATTAGACCACGGAGGCTTCATGAATCTGTTCAACCATGAAGCCTCTGTGTGTATATGTGATTTATTTGTCGTGGTGTTATACAAATACAATACCTCGTCCCCGACCTCGTAATTCTACAACTGTACAGTAGCCTAGTTACATGGAATTGACGCATCCCAGTGTGCGTGCTGAGGCACGATCCGTCAACGGTGAGTTACAGGTAACGCTGGGATTTGAAAAATTAACCATGTACAGTAGTATCAATGGACAGTCTCTCTAGTAGACCACGCACCGATATCCGGATAACCCCGATTGCAAATCAATTTCATCAAGCGTAAGCCGTGCACTACTACTGCTACTAATAATACACTAAAACATAAACAAACCAATAACCCTATAATAGTATAGATATAATTCCTGATGATGACTTAATAAATGTCGAAATATTGAATCCCGACATGATGGCGTGCATTTCGATACTTGGCCTTTCAGTATAGCTATATTTAGCTTTTTTTTATTTCTCTCTTCTCTAATACAAATGGCCTAAATAGTAGGCCTATTTTTTGGTGTATATCTCTGCGTTGAGGCAGTGAGCTGGTTGGTTGAAGTAAGCGCTATGCAATATTAATAGTAAGCTTAATTCATAACATCCGATAATGTGCAGTATGACGTCACTTAAGTGATACTGCTATCGAGCGAAGTGCTGGCACAAAGGCGATGCCGATTACCCCCACTTTTTCCGGAAACCACGGATAATCATGGGGGAGCCGTATTCGGTGTTTCTCAGATAACTTACTCAACTCACTAGTCTTATTTTCGATGACTAAAGCATACACATCCCCTACATTTATGATTAGTCATGCACAATGTTTTTTAGCGTACGCACAAGTTTTGATCACATAGAGTATGGCCAACAGGAGGTCTGAAAATTTCTGACCGGGATCAGTGGGTTCTAGAGGCGACGCTCTTTTGAGGACCCATAAGGCTGGGTTCAGAAGCCTAAGGCCCTTTGCACCCAAGGAACAGCTGGGCTTTTTTGGGCCACATAAGTCGACTACACCACTGGTTTGAGCATTATACTATTCTTCTATCTTGTTTTCTTACCAAGCTTAAAATAGTACATCGTCACCGGAATACATTTAAATTCCCAGGGATGGATTATCGTTGAACTACGGGTGGGAGTAAATAGAATATAGCTCGGCCACTAATGAGATAGGAAATTCTAATTTTCTCGGGGTTACAACACAAATAATGAGAATGGGCTGTGGATTTTTTTAAATTTTAGAAGCTCAGAGAAAAGATTTACAAAAAGAAAAAAAGGAAAGTATTATAAAACAGTGGGTGATATTTGCCTTCTGAAATCTAAAGCGTTCACCTAGCCTATAGTATTCCAACAGTTCCGTCTTTCTGCGGAGGGCTGTTGAGATGTACCCTGGGCCCCGGGACAACAATTAGCACATCTGGGAATAAGTTCAATAATATAATAAGGTCGCTTATATTATCTAGGGATGCGTAATACATGGTATTTTTTATCACACTTTTGAAACATTTTACTTGTGACCCGGGTCACTTTTCCACCTTCCTATCTTAACGATCAGCTTATGTTACAAGTTTCATGAGTGAACTAATTCAGGGGCGGATCCAGTAGGGGGAACGAAAAACGTTCCCCTGCCTACCCCCTCCCTTCGTATTGCCACTAAATTTTTTAAAAATTCAATGCATATTATTGTTATGTGCTACTCACTTATCTATTCTGAAACTGTTGTTTTTATGTTTGCTCCTGTTATGGGGACTGACAGGGACGCTATTCTTTAGCACTAAAATTGACCAGATCCATGTCTTTAATCAATTTTATCACGTCACAATAAAACGACTACCTCTTTAACGCGTCGATACGGAATCGATAGAGTGGGATGTGGGTCTTTGGGAGAACATACCAATAATAAATAGACCTCCTAATCGAAGACAACTGAATCATTTATATGGTATGCAAATAAAATTGGTCAAGCGAATCGAGTGTTAATCAGTTCAAAATTCTAACGCTGCAGATATCGAAGGGGAAAGAACCCTTTCCTACCCGACTACCAATGGTTAGTGACGTAATATGATATGAAGGTCGTAACTAACATGGCACCTCGTTAAAAGACTTTGAAAGTGTTATGCTGTATGTCTATCAACCACATTGCGTTTTCCAGGAAGGGCATGCGTGGGCAGCTGTTTTAAAATGCATTTTTCGATTCTGAATTGTGTCATTCGAATTCCATCACGATTTGAATACCTTTCCTTTCAAATGTGACTTCTAATTTACCGAATACTTTACTCAGCAATTTAGTTCTTTTATTCCAGCATTTGATATCCTGTACCTCGTACGGTATTAGACTAACACCTTTGCCTGTATGCAAAGAAGAACATACACAATGCCACCCACGCCCATTATCTGACTGCCTCGATTAAGGTATACAGATATTATGCTATCGAGTGATTGTATATTATGTAAACGTAAAATTTATGAAACCACACAGACTTTAATTATTATTTGTGTAAATATATATGAACTTTGGTTATCTCGATTGCTTGTAGTAAGCTCAGCTGTTAAAAAAACAGTGGTTTATGTAGAGCATGTGTGAAGGTAAATGATTAAACGTAATTAATCAGAAACGCTAGTACTAAAACGTCTTAATTCCTGCGCGCTTTTCACGGTACATATGACTCGGTGAAGCCTCCTGTTAACGTTTATTTTTTATCCAACGCGGGGTCCAACACCGAGAACGTCTTAGGTGGCCTATTAGTGTCTATTGTTGTGGCATTAACGAGGTGTATGCCTACATTTATTGTATTGTAGTCTTGTCGTTCGTGTACATTCGCGTAATACTGCGTGGGTAGACAGTCATCACGTTTACAAGGCCTACATACTAGATCGTCGTTTCAATTAGGCCTACAGTATTATGTAATGATTCGTCACATTGTGGGGAGGGGAGGGGGGAAGAGGGGTTCCGATATTTCATAACCCAGCCATTTCGTAACTCTGCCGCGGACGTAACTAATAGTACATTTTGAAACCAGACATTTATTGGTTACAAAATTCACCGTGTACTTCTCTGCCACCCTAGTACCCGCTCGTTGCATGCGCCGTCCCACGCGTTTACTGCAGATTCAATATGACGGTGGAGGTATGCACAAGAACAGTGTACTGTAACTTTAGAACTACCATTATGATGGAACATTAACCGATGACATTTCAAATATGTGTACATTGTTTTGATCTGTAGCTGCGACTTCTGTACCACATTTTCCATGAACACCAAATATCGATAATCTTAATCGTCCGACATTTACGGTACATTTCATAGACTATGTAATCAGTAATTTATTATCGATGCTTATTATAATTCTGGTTATGGACGATGCGCTTTGAAATATATTTCCTGGTCCAGTAGATGTTTAAACGTGTATTTTTAAATGTTTGACTTCCTGAACTCGGAGGCTTGGTACGGTAACCTCTGACCTTTAAAGTTCAAATTCTGAGTATTAAACTGCAGCTTTCAGAAACATTACAGGATTTGCTACTTTACGAAACCATGTTCCATTTTGTTAGTTTACTGTTATTGTTGTTATTAATAACTTATTTATATTATATTATTGTATTTTTAATTCTGTTAGGTATAGGATGTACTGTGTACTAATTCTTGACGTAGTTTTTGAAATTCAATCATATGATTCAATTCAGTGCATTGATTATTCAGCTAAGCTAAAGAGAATTAAACCGTTCAATTGTTGCGTGTTCAGCCCCAATTACTTCATTTCATGATCCGTAACAGGAAGCGTACCAGCGAGTTTTATGACGTACCTCGATACTACCTGTATTAGAAAAAAAAATTAAACGCCCACCTTCAGCTGCCGCAGAGGCTGCAAAAATTCCTTTCCGGGGTTGAAAAATTGAATAATATCTATTTTTTAGACAGTGGCGAATTTAATAGAAGAGTGGAAAAGCACTCCAGAAAAAAAAAAGTTTCATCCACTCTTCCCTCAGGAAACCCCCTCCCCCCCCACCTCATCCACTGGAAAGCTTACAGGGCAACAAAATTCCACTCGTAGGTTTTTGTTTTGCTAATAATGAAGGGGTAGCTTAAACATAATGCCTATTTTGTGGTGGTTCAAGAAATTTACTGTAATGAGGCCGGGTCAAAAAATTTAGGCCGCCCGAACCAAGTGGTCGGTTAGGGCCTCCGGCCACTGATCTTGCATGCAATGCTATAGTATAGTCCAATGCAGTGGTTGACATTACTAATAATGCAACGCGTTCTCATTCACAACGAATGATCATTGCTTGCATAGTCGCAAGCTGGACCGAACAGCGTAAGATTGTACTTACAGTACTGTACTTGGAATTCATTATATTGTTTTTTGTTCTTATGGTCATTGCACTCCTCCGGCGTGGTCAGATTATTGTGTGATTGATATGTCTGTATGCGTTAGTAATTTAAGCGTCTGATACTAACGCATAAGCATATGAATGCGTTAGTACTTGACGCGTGATTAACACTCCTTTCCAAGTGAATTCAACACGAAAATGCCTAAGACGTCAGTATCAATGAATTTGCAATGTTGACTCGTCACGTTTATGGAAAAAAAACCAAACACAAAAGGGTGTATGTCTATAGCAGCTATAAATAATAATGTAGAGCACACTACAGTATTATCGTTTATGGCTTTTAAATGTAGAATCAGTGGTCACAAAATAGAAAAAAATGCTTAATGTTATTACCAACATGCTTTGTTCGTTTAACCCACGTACAGTATCGCAAATATTAAAAATAAATGTATATTTATGATCTGTATTCATAAAAATAGTATATTATATCAGTATAAATAATGATTGTACAAAGGGCATCCTTTTGAGATGATAATAATTGATATTATTATTGTTGTTGTTATCATCAATGATTACAATTAGATACTTGGAATGTACAAAATAATTTTCGAAATCGATGGTTTTTTTTTTAATTATTTTAGGCATCTTACATCAGGTACTATGAATGAGAACTTTATAACGGACGGTAGTTGTCTTACATTGCTACCAGTGGTTGAAAGTGGGCTAGATGTGGTAAGTGACGTCATTTATGGCCTAACTATTAGTTATAACGGTGTATATATACGGTACCGTATTAGTACTAATGTTTCACTGGCTCTGCATGTCCACTTGCACTTGATTTTTTTTTGCTTTATTAATTCTACAACTTTGTGTTTGCTCTATGTAATAATTTTGTTCATGGTTTGACCATCGACTGTAATGCGCAGTTGACTACAAGAGGGGCGTTTAATAGTTAAATCGCTTTATCCATCCCATAATAAATGCTATCCGAAAATAACAGACGCATCAGTATTTCCGCCCCTATTTTCAGTTTTAAGTAACTTCATATTAAAAAAAAAACTGTAAAAATCTGTTAAACCTAAATAGTGGTTTTTAGAGCTGTGTTATTGGAAGTTCATAGCTTATTGGATCCCTTTCAGTAAGGAATGCAGTGTTTCAATTGGACCTGTCGGGCTACTTTCGAATTTGACGTGCAGAGCTACCGTACATTAACATCGCAGGAAGCAATGTATACAGCTCTATACCACTTAACAACTCTTCATTCAAATTATTTATTAAAGCATCCTGTATATAAACAACCTAGCACATTCTTTTGTATCATTAACTCTACCACTTTACATCTCTGCCACCTTCACAACACAACAAAAATATAATCTGTAGGTTTATTTATTCAATTATCTTGTATATTGTATGTATAAACAAATTGAGTTTATTCTTTATATTTTTTTTATTTTAATAGGGACCGCAGTATGACCAGAATCTTGTCCAAGCGCTTCAGAATCTTTCAGATACACAGGTATGTCATGACACAAAATAATAGTATAATATTAAGTTGATAGCACTAATTTACTGAATTGAACTTACCGTGCGTAGAACACGAAAGTCTTGTAAAGTACTGTACGCCCTTAATTTGTGATGTGTGCAAAACAAAAAGTTTGTGTACTGACAACTAAAACGATAGTGTGACGTATTCGTTATCGTAAATTTAACAATTTTTTTTTTTTTGCTTCTTTAACTTTGGAAACAAAATCAATTCTAATGGAATGAGAAATTGTTTTGCTTTATGATGGCAATCAAACATGATACTTGTTTTGTTTTAATTAAATGTTCGCGAGTATCCACTTTAGGTTAATAAAGAGATGTTCGTGCCATCACAGATTCTATTATAAAAAAATATACACAGATTATAGGACATGCGGTCTCATTTTCGTCAGTTGTAGACTATCGGAAGTTTGTGTTTCCTCTATCTGTGTACGCTCCTGAGGTCAAGACACTGTTATTGTTATAGAGGCTTCTTCCGTGACGTACAGTAAAGCAAACATAGTGCTGATGGCGGATGCCACCTACTTTTATTGCACATCATGCGCAACAGTAGGGATTAACAATAATTTCATACCTCTCTATGATATTTTTTGCTAGATAGTAGAGCAATGTTATTAGATGATTCATAGCGTATAATTTCGTTGAGAGAGATTCTTTCAGGCTGTTTGGATTATCTCGGCTCAAATATAAACCACTTGAACTTTTACTCCGAGTACGGAGACGATCCGCGCGTGCTCGGCGTTAGATTGCCAAGTAAATTTGAGCAACTGTAGGCCTATTTTAATTATCCAATGAACTTTGTTGATGTCAGCAAATTCATCATACTTAGAAATGACAAAAGTTAGGCCTACTTCATATTTCGACTTCTGCATTCCCTTGAGTCGCGTCACAGTTCGGATGAGCCCACATTTAATATTATATTATAAAATGCAGCAATCGCGGCATAGCTATCACGTGATTGTGGTTGTAGCGCAAGGTTCCATATATAGACTCTGAGGGAATTACTGTATATCATTTCAAAGTTGCAAGAAAAATCGTGCCAGGGTAGGCCTACACATTTTTGTATTAATCGTACTCATTCAAACTCGGCTAGGTATGTGTACTTCGGAGACTCACTCGTTTTAAAAAAGTGGGCTGGGAATCTAATACAACCCAATATATTACATCACTTATAATAGTGTTGTAAGATACCAAACACATACCCATGTCCACACGTTTAGCCTAGGATTTATCTCCATTCTTAATTCCATACATACATACACACATCACCAAATATATGTCTAAAGCTAAATATCTAGGATTATATTCCTAGACCTAATCGACATATTTAAGTCTGTTTTTGGATAGATTATTTTCACATACAAAGTAACATGATGGTTGATCTCTCAAGTAGGCTACAGATTGATTCCCCAGACATAGGCCTATTATTATACTGTTTATCTGGTTGCGGTTTGCCCCATGTGGGACGATTGCCCGGTGCAGTTACACGTTACGGTACCAAAGCTCGGATAAAATTATGGGGGAACGGAACATTTACAGTAGTTCCCACCTTTCAAAATGTTTATTTAAATCGTTCATTATGTTTATACTATTGTGAAGATTGAAGAAACATAAGTGCATCTAGAAATAATGATATAGATTTGCCAGCTTAGCCCAGTATGTCTAACGTCTATAACTTAAGTTAGAGGTCAGCATCGGGGCTTGTTTGTTGATTCTCATGTTCACATCGGCCTACGTTTATACATATTTCTTTTACAATTTATGACTTAAAACCATGTTTGAGGACAGGTAAGATCATTTTAGAAGTAGTTAGTAGGCCGCCTTTCTGGAAGCGGTCTATAGTGGGCTTACGGTATGGTATTTCAGTCTAAGTTTACGATTTGTTTAGATAAGGATGGGTTCATACCGTATAATTAAGCATATAAAGTTTGGCTTCTGTGACTTTATGTAATACGACTCGTTTCGTAGATATTTTAATTCGATATGAACCGGCTCGAAAGTGATAATCTAGAGCTATATTCGGCGCAGTGACGTAAACGTTTTGACCCTTTAGTGTAAATGCTCGTAAAATAGCATTTCTTCTACAGTTGTGGTTTCCCTTATAAAATTAATAAAGATTAGAAAATATTACCGTAATTAGTAAGATAGAGAAGCTTGAATTTCAACTAAGAC
>NW_022728604.1:66262-78160 GCF_011630105.1 Anneissia japonica | reverse complement strand
ATATTATATTGTATACCATAACACTACAGTCAGCATCCAGGTACCGTATAGACCAAAGGAGACCATGAGCTTTATGTATAGCTCATGAGAGACTAATTTTAGTAAAATTACAAGCGAATGCCCAGCGTGGGAGCCGAAGCCCCGACCTAAGGTCAGAGCCCTAAGCGCTACCACTGTGCCATAGAGCTATTATCCGGAGTAGTGACGTAAAAGCTATAGCCAATCGCTCCCGTCGCTCGACACAGAAAAGTACACATTTGGGTATTGTATTGAACTCGTTGTTCGTTTATTTTGATAGTTTTTTTTCCGTGCCAATCCTGATATGGTAATTATACAGCCAAGCACTCGTTTCGACGCGTTAATTTTCTCTGCTCTTCATTAGAGTAGCATTTTTCACGAGTTGGTGTGTCACACTCAATTTCGGGCTTCCATTTATCATACGTACACATTTTGAAACACATGGGGAGTTCTTTTTTATTAATGTACTTTAGTAAAATGTTTCCATGTATAGACCACAACCAGATGCGCTTGACCAGTTTGACTTTTCAATTTATAAAGCGCATAGAGGCTTTATAAATGCAATAATGTAAATCTCGGTTTTTAATAATAAGCATTTTGTACGTTGTAATCATTAAAGCAGTGGTTTATTATTATTCTAATGATCAAGATTGTATCTTTTTTTTTTAGATTGTTAAAAAAGAGTAACTTATAATAAAATGCCAAGTGTTTCATTAACAGTGCATGCTCGTCTCTCCACGGTCCCCTTAATACGCTGACATTTAGGCCTACATAACACAATAAATCAAAGAATTCGAGTTGGTAACTTGTATACAGACAGCTTCATTGTTCGCTAACTTCCCGAGCGTAAAGTGTCTAATCGTTCCAATTGAAGATTTTCTTAAAGTGCTCACTCACAGCTTCGCCTCCCACACACTACTCTGCGCCTGATATTTCTTCTGACTATTGATGAACACTTAATTTGGTCAACGCTCTCTTAACTTGCTGTATCGACTTAGTTCGTCAGTTCGTACTCATGTTTTTAGACACCAATTCTGCACTGTGACGCAGAGTTGTGACTAAAGCCAATCAAATAGAACACGGGCCTGTCATTTCTTCAGAAATCATATTTCAGTTCCTTCTGTGTTACTAAAATGCTACTTCCTAAAATGATTTTAATTTTATGTCAGCGATTCCCCTAGATCAGTGTTATTCACTACCGTCTGTTAATCCCCGACGCTAGCTCATAATCCCATGTGACCAGAAAGGTCACTTTGTACGGCTATATGCTACAGCAGTAGTTATTTATAAAAAGTAAATATACCATTGACATTTAGGAATCGTAATAAATCCCGATAACGGAGCTAAAATTCAAGAGACTGCATTTTGCGAATCAACATCATTTTTACTTTTTGTATTTGAACACCAAATAAAGTAACTCAGGACACTTATTATTAAAAATGTTCGTTTTACGCAACAGAATAATGCCCAGATAGCAGTTGTTGTTAGTCATATTATTTTCATAATAGCTACATCCATATTTAAATGATAGAGTAATTTCGTTCAATGATTTTGAAAAAAAAAGTGAAAAGCCAACTATCGGAAAGCGAGGAAATATTTATAATATTTGAGTATCCGAGGCTTTAAACGATATTACAGGCCCTGGTGAAATCGGAAAAATGGCCAAGTTCCAAATTGTAATACTTAGGTCCTGAAAATTCTGAGATCCCTGGAGGCCTCGGGGAAATTTACCCCTTTGCTTAATCGTTTAACTAAAACCAATTGAAGTTTAATAATTTAATCATCGTGATGGAGATGTACATAAGTAATTTAATTGATTTGACTCTGATATCTCCATAACGAATACAAATACAATTTGGGTGGGGTGGGGGTTGGGTGAGGTATCCTTCCCAGCCCCTGTTATTGTCTCATTCTTTCTTTGTTATTTTGTATCCTTGGGACTGGTTAGTGATAATAAGTTCGTACGATAGTCCTCCACAGAAATCAGTCTTCCTTTTGTATGGAAGGCTTAGAACTCAAAAATGCATGGTTAATTCGCCGTCTGGCCTGCAAGGAAACCAACAAGGTTACACCCCACCACTATAAAAGGTTATTTAGCTTTAAACCACCATGGGGTCAGAATTATTAATAATAGGCTACCAGTCGTATGTACGATTGCACTACCAGAAGCATGGGATTTCTAGGCTCATTTACAACGTCATTAAACAACTAATCTGGCTTCCACTATGGGAGAGCAATTATGTTTGCGTCACCCAAGCCATGCAAGGCCTGTGTGTATGCATACGTAATAAGCGTACGGACGCTAAACAGAGACGCCACGCTACTGCCCTATTCAGTAATTGTGTACGGTAATCATTGTCGCTCCCAACATCAATTGTTGCCATTTAATGCCTTATATAGAATTGTTTTCTTTTAATGTTTAACTGTTTGTATATTATACTATTCCGTATATCGCAAAAAGATCCAACAGAAATGAGGTTGAATCGATATTAATCAATGACGGTTATACTGCGTTATAGCTGGTATTGTTCAGTTATCGAAAACTTGTAGATAAATGGAAACGCACTTAACTTACAATGCCTCGTTAAATTGTACAAACTCCGAGCGTGTAAAGTATATGGAGTATTGAAGAAGTAGCTGATTACCTCCGGCCATTTCTTTGTTATAGAACGACTCTTGAATTTGCGTGTAGATGTTGACACAGTCGCGCCCTAGCACACCTGCTCACGCACGTAACGCCTTCACAATTAACGCAGTAAACACACACCCAACTTAATGAAACCTTTACAACCGAGAACGCACGCTGGAAGGATTTTCTTTTGTGTATTATTATGAAGATACTATTGTTGCCATATTATGTTTTGAAGATGAAAATAGATTATTGGTCGCGTATAGCGTATAAAATTAATTTTTTTCATTTTTTGATGATAGCCGCATTTCATTTCTATTAGGCCCATTGCCTTATGTCATTAGGGAGTACCTGTTGCTGATCTATTTGGATTGAATAAATATGTATCAGTATGCCATACGAGAAAAACAACCATTTGTGCATGCAAAAACGACAGATTCCAGTTGTTTCCGAGATGTATTGAATGCGATTAAGGAAACGTATGTTTCGATAGAGGGCGCGAAGTACATTTTGGTTCAACACTCGCTCTGATCTTTCTTCGAAAATAATGTCGTTTCGGTGAAGAAGCATAAATGACAGCATTGAGAGCAGTACTGGCAGCAATAAAATAATGAATAAAATATATGCCCTTAAAAAAGTGCAAAACAGCTCAACAGGGCATATTTACGATCAGGAGCAATGCGCAATGCTGCTTGGCTTGAAAACCAAAGCCTAATTTTGTGTGTAATGTTTAAATGTCAAATTTAATATCTGTATTCATGGATATTATTTATAGTTAAAGAATCGTTTAAGCAGACGGGCCTTCATTCGATTGATTTGACCGAGGTGTTATCAAGTTCGAATTATCAAAACCTTTTAGATGTCAAGATGGCGACGGGTGACTTGAATTTGGAAATTCTTTTGAAATCTACAAACTATAAACGCATTAGGTAGTACCGTTATGGTTATCGCAGCAAGTCGAATACGGTATAAGCCCATTTTCGAGTGTAAAGCCATATCCCCAAACAATGTAATTTCGTTTTTCTATAGGGAAGGCTTACACTGGCGTCATTACGACATTAAAATAGTCCCGAGAAGTTGTTAAGAGGAGTCCACTTTCAGTCCAGGAGCTTAATGTAGTCCCGATGTACCCTTAAATTTATACACAGCCTGATGTCATACATTTTCATTGTCACATTGAGTTTGAATTTGTAAGGGAACTGATTTAACATCGATCTTGAACACATTTAGTTACCGGTATCATTTAATTAATTGTGTGGGTTTTCTGTGATTCATAAAATACATTTCCCCTGCTTAAAGATTGATATTGCGAAGATGGAGAGCGTCTCACTCAGTGCACCTCCCATGATAAGCTTGCCAATTGCTGATTCACAGTATTCCTACCGCTTCCCCTCCCCCGCTGGTGTTACCCTTGAGCGTGACAACTGTAATCGATTATTGTTCACTTGTAATGTGTGGGTATCTTTAAACCATTCTGCGATTTGTATATAACCAACTAGAGTGCTTAGCTGTTGCTCTGATGATGTGAAATATGATTATGACCAACTAGTTTCATTATTGGGCCTAGGCCTAGTAACAATTGAATCTATTCACGTGCATTGCAGTCGATTTAAAACGAACCCCATTGAAATCGGTCGTTATAAGGTTAAGTAAACGGTACGCTTACAACTCTTCCAACCATGAAAGTTAATCAAGATGGCTTATTATTCTAGCGGCTACAGGGAGTACGAAGAGGTTGCGATAGGTCTGTGCCATCAATTATTATTTTTTTTCATTGTTATTCCTATATGTTCATTGTCTCTCGACCTAATAAAAACAAAACGAATAGCATGATTGTCAGTATATACTTAAAACGGCGTATTGCTGACTTATTTTTTTTAATTATTGAAGTTATAATTACAGTCCTTCAAACGCTTTTTGGACGAATACTAAACTACCCATGCTCTGATTCTAATATGTGCTGATCGCGATGCTTAATAAATGCGGAAGGAAGAGGTAAGTATTTCGGATTTCCAACTTCCTGTTAACACAATTTTCTATGAAATTCAAGAATACTCTGAAAAATGTGGATAATATGATTTTGTAAAGCATAGTATACAATTCTGGTGAATATTTTTATAGAATTGCCATAAATCAAATATTTTGTTTATTTTGAACAGATCTGATCTTTAAAAATACCGGATAGTCTTCTTGGGTGTCTACTAGTAGGCCTACTGCATCTTGCGAGCCTGTTTGTATTTGCCACGCTTCACATAGTACCGTACCTACCGGCACCGCGAATTCCAACGCCCACTGAACTTGTACTTAACACATGTTAGTACAATACTCTGGAATGAGTACACAGCAGTACCTAACCGCTTCGTGAATTATGTTTAATGGTTTCAAACAAAAGAATAATTCTTGTGGATAAACATAAATACCGTAACTTCACCCCACGCTTATTGGTATCTGTGAGACCGTGCATCAGACCATAAATTTGCCTTTTCTGTGCGATTAGTGTCTCATCGTTCAATGAGCTAAGAGAATCACTATTCCATTGCTGTTTAGTACACATGTCGTTGGTATCACAAAGTAGAGTGTTATGAACAATATTAATTAGTGCGCCCTGTACGATGCGCTAAAACTGAGTTATATTTATAGTTAATTGATTATTATTATAATTATTTTTAATATTATTTATTAATATTATTTATTATTTGTATTTATTTATTGTTATTAATACTATTATTTATTATTGTTATTAATATTTTTTAAATTATTGTAATTGTTGTCAATAATGTTATGATTACGATTGAAGTTTTTTTTCTTGTAATGTTTTATGTAGCACAATGCCAAGATGGGTAGATATTTTTTACGTATATGTAGGCCTATTATATAAGGAAATACTTTCCAAGAATCCTAGTATTAAAGTAGTAACATCAACATTGCTAATCGGAGTGAGAACAAATTGGCATTCAGTATGACTCCTGTAAGGACGAACTTGTTCGATTGATTCAAGTCAATTTTGCAGACAGTAAATGTTATAGAATTCTCACTGAATGAAGCAGCGTGTTAGTTCAGCGTGCTGCTGCTACGTTCCTGGAATCATCACCAACTCGCTTACGTTTATCACACTTTGACATTTACAAATCATGCGGTATAACTTCTTCGCTGTTCTTAACTAAATGACAACGATTCTGTTGGCTCATTTTCCCCGCAAATATGATCGGCTGGACAGTTCATAATATTTAAACGCACATTGTTACTTTTCCATGAAACCTTTTAGTTTCAACTGCGCATGAGTACCGTATGTCATAGGTCAATGTATAGATAAACAAATCATACGGACGTTGTATCGTCTGGAGTTTTTTTTTTAATTACAAAGTTTAAAGATCTGTTGAAGTATTCGGTTACTATACCGTAACGATCAAGAGTGATAATGCTTTACAAATACAAACGATAGTAATGCCCTTTGAGTGCGTGCTTATATTTCCGACCTTCGACATATTCATACCCAATTATATCTAAAATTAACACCGATATCAAGGAATTCTGTATAAACGATGCTCTACTGTTTGTGCATGCCTAAACTGATATGTAATTTTCTACGAATCTGTACACTATTTGAATCTACATGCTGATGTATTATAACTCAAATACACACTTATCCCTAGATGACATTTTATGGCCATTAAAAAAGTTAGATTTTTTACGCTTTATAGATTTATGGAAAGAGATAGGAAAATGTATCTTTAAAATGCACGCTGGTTGATGACGTAGATAGCACGCTGCCTCGTCACATTTGAATAAATTTGTTCACAGTTGACGTCATCTTGTAAAGGCAGTTGGATATCCACTGTGTGAAGTAATTTAACGCTGTGCCAGTAACCTTAGCTATAGCTTTAGTCGCATCCCTCTCAGTTCTATCCTTTTTCAGTATAAAGGTATATTTTTATGGCATTGTTTCCCATGTTTTGTCTGTAAACAGCAGTTATTTTGGTCCACTCTATTTTAAGTCTAGATTACAGGTCTATTTAAAACCTCCTATACAGGTATGATTTAAAATAAGCTATCTTGTATTCTGCTGTGGCGGTAATAATCATATTCGTCCTACCAAAACTGGTTGTATCGTTTTGTATACATGTATTTTAGGTAAAACGAATATAATATATTATTAATTGGGTAATTAGTGTATTTGGACATGCAGTATTACTGGGTTAAGTACCATGGTTGTAACTGTGATATTAATTTTAAGCCAGGGGCCCCAACTAAAGCTGCATTCACATCGAATCTGAATCGAAATTAGGACCGCGTTTCCGAAGTGCTGAACCGCCATCGTTCCTATCCTTACACACTGACTTGATTTGATTTTGCAGTGTGAATGCACCTTTATCTAGGGTACAGTTAAACGCTCTCGAAGTGGAGGTTTCGTCGGTCAACGCTCGATAGCCGACCTCTTCTATTTATTATCCTCGTTTTGGATGGATGTATGGATGGATTGAATGATTGAGAAAACAGCTTAGTTCAGTCGACTAAACTGGTGGTAGCCACTGTGTGTGTGCTGAACCATGGAGGTCTCGTGGTCCACGGTTCAATTCCCCTCGCTGCTCTCGTTGTGTTTCAGCTGGAGTACTGAAAAAAAAGCTTCAATAGCGCACCTTTCGGATTAGACGTTTTAGCCGTTGGTCCCGTGTGCGATATAGCCCATGTGCACGTTAAAGGACCAGAATACTATTCGAGTAGGGGAATGTCTCCCAGTGTACTGCCCAAACACCACCAGAATGACCCCCACAATGGAAATTATCATCGTTATATTTGGATACGGTAATACATGCCAACGCTCACCTACTCATCTGAAGACCGCAGTCTTCTGGGATTTCTTTCAAATGTAATTTCCCCCTCTCTGTCAAATAAGCACATCACAAATTCCAATTAATCATGAATTGTCGTTACTTGGTATTCGAACGCGACGTTTAATTTAGAGATCAAAGAGAGTGACCGCTTGTTGAATGCTCGTGGTCATGAATGTGGTGCGTTTTTATGTAAAATCAAATACATAATACAAAGTTTGGGATTTGAACCAGGATGAATCGAAAGTTGCGCTACTTATTTATGGACAAGCATAGAGGATAGGCCTAGATATATTTCATAAGCATATTGTGTTTCAGTTCCTCTCAATCAATCAATCAAAAATCACGTTGTCTCTCGTAGGTGGCGATATCGCGGAAAAGTACCATCACGATCAAATTGTGGACATCTGTTTGGTTTACCCCGCTAATGAACGAATGATCATGGAGCTTTTCCATCTAACCATAATCCCGTATGAGTACTAAGCCTACAATACCGTACACCTGTCTCTTATACACATCTTAATATAGTATAGGCCCAATACATATAAAGTCCTATATACAATTCCATTATTCGCGTGGTTTACAATGGTATTACCTAAACCAATTATTATACACAGAGCCATGGATGAAATAGTGTCTGATCTTCCCACGAAGGCCGCAGGATCGAACACGCGTAGTCTCTCCGCCGCGCACTGACGTAATATGAAACTTCAAACTTGGCGAAAGCCGTCACACGTCCTGATCAATTTTATACGGAGAATCGAATTTTCCGTGGGCTGGGAATCCATTCCAGCAATTATTGGCTCCTGCAATAGTGTTACATAAGCTTAATTGCTCAACACAAACCCGAGTATTATGAAGTCGTCCACAAGCGTGGTCGTAATAATAGTGAAATAATTTGATGGTTTGAATGAACAGCCTGAGACAATCATAATTAAAAAGCCTTACATCCAACTCTCAATCAGTAACTCTACCTGCAATTAAGGCTGAGGGTGATTAATTGATTAACTACGTCATTGTCATTAAATCACGAAGGATGAATTAATATAGGCGCAAATAATGTATCGATGGATATTGCATTGCCCCACTAAAAGCAACCCCTTTCAATAAGATCTCCCATACCAAAATCTACATCTGCGATTTTACAGAACCAAGTAGTACTCCGTATAGATACATCAAAAGGGCAGCGCCAGGTAGGCCTACCCACTCAACCAATTTAAGGTTAAGCACATCTTTTGATGACAGTTTTTCTAACTTTTGCTTTTCCTCGGCACCCCTGTCCAACTTTTCTGTTTTTGTCGAAAGATTGAAAATAAATAAAAAATAAAATAAATAAGTTACGTTGAGAGTACTAAGCCTACAATACCGTACACAGAATAACTCATAATACATTCGGGTTTGTGATTATTTTCAAGGCTCTGATTGATGCCTGGTATTGTTTTTTTGTGATTGAATATTATTATACACAATCGGCTTAAAATTGCGGGGGCGGCGAATCTAACTGGATTCCTCTCGTACTTTTTCTTTGTGTTATATCAAGTGGTGTGACACAAGAATTTCCTGTTCGCTCTCTGACCGGAGTGTCGTATTTAAATACAGTAAACAATGAACTGCTGATAATACACATATTTGGACAAGCTTTGCACCAATATTATATTATTATTTATACCAGGTTCGAGTCCTATCTTATAAATTCACATCTAACGGACAGTGAATGCTACGCGCTTTATGTAATGTCACGTGACATAATTTAGCCTCGCTTTATTGAACAGAAACTTTATAAACATAATTGTGTATTAGTATTGTTATGCTTTTTTGGTTATCACACTATAGGTAAATTTGTATACCCATTTCATTTTATCTATTCGATTTATTGATCTGTTATTATTGTTGTTGTAAATGCCACTTGTAACAACAAATCACAGTATAAGACAAGGTTAATAATGATACTGTACACAGGCGGATTTATCCTCGTCAATAGGTTCGACCTTATCAAAACAAAGCTGTTTTGTGTGTTTTTTTGCACTGTCAGCGTGTTAAAAATATACTTACACCCCCCAAAAATCGAGAAAATAATAAAATTCCTAAATCTCAAAAATAGCACATAATATATATTCACTTTTTATATTATTCACTTTTTATCAAGAGGTGATCCCAAAGTTTACTATATTTTGACAATTTTAATTAACAACAAAATATAGGCCTATATATATTTTACGTTCAGTTACGGCAAGCGTGTTATGTACAAGGAAATGTAACGCCGAATTTCCAGATAGTGTTTTGAAGAGAATCAGAGGGTCAATGGTCATGACCTTTACAATGGCATCCTCTCGCGCGACTATTCATAGTGTATAATGTAAACACGGTTGCGAGAGGCGAGATATCTCTTGTCGAAGATAAGAAATGTTCACACGGTATTTTGTTCCACGACACCTGGTTGGAGCGCTTAATATTGATGACGTCATAACTTATCTTAATAATAATGATATAGCAACATTTACAGAGTGACAAAACACGATAAATAACAAAAACATTTATGGTTTTTTTTAAATTTTTATATCGTCTGTGATAAAATCTGAAAACCTAAAACAAAATAATAATGTTGATTGATCATTATGAATTCAACACCGATTTTGCAGACGTACACACAGTAGGTGAGCCGCCGCTGGGCCCGGGCCAAACCACGGGCGAATGACAGTAAAATCTGTCGGGTAAACAATTATAGAATGTTTTCGGAGCCCGAGACAATTGGTCTGAGCGTGCCTGCGTATATATGACACTACCCTTTCCCTAACCATTGTAGGGGTGGGGCTGAACTATGTTGGGGGAAATGCTGATACGCCACTTGCGATGATACAGCTTGAACGAGTAGTAAATCAATGGATATCGCATTCGATTTCAATAGCGTTTAAGCGTCAAGCCTATTATATATAAGTATTCCATCATTTGTTTTACATTTGACATTTCAATGATTACATTATACATTGTAATGTAAACTATCATAGCGAGGTTCAATGATCCTATCCTATGCTTGATTGCTATGTATGTCATAATTTCAATTTCAAGACGTCATAATTAACCCAACGTGACTTTTCAAGCTACGTTGTCTGATTGTTTCTGTCCACGCAAATTTTCATGATAACGTTTCTTAATTGCACATTTTTTAAATCGAAGTGTTCTTAATATCCCATTTAGGTGAATGACTTTCTGAACGGCAAGCAACCTCTGACTTTGGCGCTACGATGGGGCAACCACATGGTGTTTGTACAGCTTCAACTAGCTGCTAGCCCGAATGGCGGAAAAGGCCAAATCAAGTGCCCACTGCACCACTCATCTGCCAGCAGACGGCCTCATCACTTCAGGAGAAATAGTTCTGATCAAGCACCGGCGGCCGTTAATACAGTAAGTAAACTCTCTAACAGTTTCTGCATCGAAATTTCATTTGATAAAAATCGGTTTAAATGAATGCATGTTTCAGAGACAAGATGAAAAATATTCTGTCATGTTGACTAAACTTATGTATGCATTAACTCCTAACAATGTTAAGATGCTATTAGACTGACTCTTAATATACGAGCCAAACTACTTTGCCTGTTCTTGGTCCTTGTTTCATCCTTCTCCCTGTTTCACCCTTCTCCAACTCTCGCGCGCAGCAACCGCTCTTCTAATAGCTACATGAAAATCATCAATTTAGGCTAACGGACAACTCACACCCTTAGGCCTATACTGACTTAAGAGTGAACCTTCTAATAATTACAACATACATCATTCTAACTTTCAATGTCAGACCTCCGCGTTATTGCTGTGCATTCATCGACGCAAGTACATCAGCCATATTACTACTCTGTAGTCCGATTAGGCCAAAAAATCTTTGTGTTGCGAAAGTCATCCTACCCGTTCTAGAAAATCTAGGGTCGGCTTTTTTTACTCTTTCGTGCAAAAATATCTGCTTTACCAAGCAGCCAAATATATCTGCAGACGGGTTCAAAATTCCGCGGAGAATGTAGTAGACCAACATCTAAGCTTTTTCCTTGTTACACCATTCCCAGTTGGTAGTTCTGTCTTTTCGTGACGTCGTTCTATTCCTTGGGTTGATCACGCGCACGACAATTTTGGTTGTGAATTTGTGCATCGTCGCGCAAATATTAATTTATGTACCCACAGGGCATATGTGGACGGTATCAAATGAGTAATATATAGACTCCATCTATAACTGACCACATCATACGGAATGCTCTTCTGTTAATTGTTTATTCACCAGGTGGGCCATTAGTGCTTCGTTGGGAATTAAAATCACATTACAGAAAAAGGCGAGACAGCAGAAGGTGCTCTGGTTCGAATTTTGGTTGGGGAACTTTTTTCATATTTTTCTTTTTTCGTATATATACATATACACACACATATATATATATATGGTTTGAA